>NW_005187953.1:8418-10586 GCF_000239375.1 Pundamilia nyererei
ACTCTGACCTGTAGCAGTGATGCTAACCCAGCAGCTAACTACACCTGGTACAAGGAGGATGATGACTCAGCAAAAGCATCTGGACAGAACTTCATCATCACTGACTTCAGACCTGAACACAGTGGGAGTTATTACTGTGAAGCCCAGAACACAAGAGGACGTCGCAGCTCCACCTCCCATCATCTCACTGTTGTGACAGGTGCTCTTTCTACATTTACAAGTCTGTTTATTGCAACAATTTTCATTGATGCATTACTAAAAAAACAGTTACAAAGAAAATAAGATTCCTCTCCAGGTTTTCAAAAACAAAGTGTATGCTCTCTCTCAATCACATCAAATTTCTATCTCCTTTTTAGGGAAATCAATAATAATACAGAATATTATCAGATTAACTTTGGTGGTCCTGATGCTGATTCCTCTGCTTCTTGTGAATTTGTGGATGAGGTAAAATAAAACATTGCTCTGTTGCAGAAGTGGTCTTTGACTTTCTAATTTAATAGTTTTACATTTAAAATGTGATTATTTGTTATTAGCAAGAAGAAACCTTGGAGATCTACAGCTGAATCAAATGAACTTATGGAGACAATGGAGGTGAGAGTGAGATAGAGACAGTGTCAGAATTGAATTGATGTTGTTGAAACAGCTTGTCTAATCTCTTACTCTGTTTAATATACTATCATTATCCATGCTATTGTAAATATTTTAGTAGTTTATTACAAATGGATTTTTAGTAGAAAAGTTAATTTCTGTAAAAACATTTGACCACATTTTATAAAGAAATCTGATTGTATCCATGACAATCTGTTTTGAGTTTGCTGGATGGAAACATCAGGCCAACCTTCAAGCAAAAGTTCACCATCTAATTTTTGAGAAGATCTAATCAGAAACTCTGTTACTTTGTACAGATGCAGTCAAACCATAAACAGGACTCAGCTGATGGAAACAGGAAGTAAAAAACAGCACAGTGGAGAGTGATGCTGATGCATACAGATTTATATTTTTACTTTTAGCTCCAATTATGTAAAGTTTATTTGTCAGCAGCAGAACGTTAGACTAGACTTACAGCTTATTCTTGGCCTTCTGTTACCTGTTCAGATTATGTGTAGTACAGAAGTTCTTATCCGAGGTGTATTTTTAGATTCGTTTGTTTGTAA
Source organism: Pundamilia nyererei (assembly GCF_000239375.1). Classification (NCBI taxonomy): domain Eukaryota; kingdom Metazoa; phylum Chordata; class Actinopteri; order Cichliformes; family Cichlidae; genus Pundamilia; species Pundamilia nyererei. The sequence continues at coordinate 9,573 of NW_005187953.1, forward strand.
AAGTTAAAGATGCAGTAAAAACTTCTCTCCCAACAAAAAGATGCTGATCTAGAAGAAAATATTTTACAGCACTTGCGGCTTGTTTTTTGTTAACAAAAGAGAAAAACCTGCAGCTACAACAGCTCTGTATATTGAAGATCAGTTCCCTGTGAATGCTACAGAGGTCATCATTATGCAACAAGTTTTTCAAATTGAAATAAACTCTTTATTTTTTCAGAATAGACGTTTCACGTACTTCTCTTTCAGAGGTTGATGCTTGTCATTGCAACACATTATTACAAAAGTAGAACACACCATAAAGCAAAAATAACTGCTTCATGAATTCAGACATCGCTAGATTTGATGTGAAAATAAATGCCAAGATTATAAACTCTGCCAGTTATCAGCAGCTGGATAGATTTACAAGCACAATCCCAAGACCTGACACAGCATGCTATATGTGACCTACATTAGAGCGGTCATTGGATGCATATGCAAGGATAAAAATAATGATGAGCTTGACCTCATAATGATCTTTACCAGCACCAAACAATTTAGCTAGAGTCTACCTTTATGTAGTACACTGTGACAAGGAGCCGACACACTCACAAGCAGTGATTCAGGACAAGAGTCCATTTACTCACCTTCACGGTGTCAGGGCTCTGGGTCTTGGACCCAGCTTTTGAGTTACAGCAATACATCACGTGTCTGAATTTAAAGGGATTGTTTTTTCATTTTGACATACTCTATTAGCACAATTAATCTAAATTCAGACAAAAAACATAAAATCTGAGTAGGAAGAAAACAAAAATCAGTGATGTGATGACAGTGGGTGCAAACATACAAGTACTACAGGCGAAGGTTGACAAGCTCATGATTAATTTCATTTGTAAAGGTCATTTTCTGTGGTTGAACAACTGTTAGGTTTTGTATTGTTGATTGTCATTTATGCTTAGAAATATTTAACCATATATGCTTAGAGGTGTATAATCAATTGTGTAGTGATAGGATGTGTGATCTTTAGCAGGCTACGAA
>NW_005187953.1:10906-13589 GCF_000239375.1 Pundamilia nyererei
GAGAGCAACTGGGGTCAAGCGAAGGAACGGCGTTTGTCCGGTTCTCTCCCGCGCACGAGAAACATGAAGAACTTTGGCTACTTCGTGTCTTGCTTGCTGTGTAATTATATTGTCTTAAACGTTTCAGCGAATAGGTTCAAGCTACAAACCTATCAACAACCTTCTTTTAGATAACTTTCATTGACACTGAATCCACAATGAAAAGTCATTCGCAGGCATACTCAACCATAATAGAGGGAGCTGCCAATAAGAAGAAAAAAGCTGAAGATATTGTTAAGCAAAGACACTACAATAAAATATATTGTAGTTATACACAAAATCATTTCTCTTAGACTTCAGTTAAAGCTCACATTGTGAAATATGTTGAATGTTATAAATATCTTAGAACAGTGTTGATTCAAAGCTTTATTATGAGGTATTTAAGCTGTGTGCAAAAAGGGGAACCAGCAATATTCATGTTTGTTTCTCATTTTCACAGCGATTAAACCATGATGATTAGTGTTGTGTTTTGGATATCTGTAAGAAACAGAAACTTAGTCAAACTGTTAAGTGGCCCAATTGGCTAAATGGTGAATCACCAGCTGAACCAAGCACCCATACAAACAAGTCGTGTACAGCAACGGCAGGTCGATGTTTCTTGAAGATTCACATCCTTTGTAAAATAGCCAGCCATTATTTTTAGCCATTTATTCTTTTTTTTTTTCTTTTCTTTCAGTGAGTCTTTGTTTTTCAGTATCTTGTACTGTGGGCAATGTCGGAATTGATATTTTTTGTATTGTCATTTATGCTTAGAAATATATAATCATTTGTATGCCGATAAAGTATCTTATCCTTATTAGGTCTGATAAGAGTCTGTGTGCACTTGTGCACCATGAGATGAGCGGAAGCAGACTTGACATTATAATTTCCATTATAGCTGTAGAAACCAGACTGTCTTGTTCGTTATCTTAAAGTGTAAGACTTCACACCTTTAAATGTCCTACTGCAAGTTCATGTTTTTATATTTTAGCAAGACGCTTACTTCTGCTTTTCTTCATACCTCATACACACAGTTTAAGTTAATTGAAAGGTCGTATGTGACCCTGCGACAGACTGGCGACCTTTCCAGGGTGTACGCCGCCTCTCGCCCTATGACAGCTCGGATAGGCTCCAGCGCCCCCCGCGTCCCTGAAAAGGATAAGCGGAAGCAAATGGATGGATGGAAAGGTTGTATGTCTATGTAAGGTATAGCTGGAAATACACACACACACACACACACACACACACACACACACACACACACACACACAGAATATAGACACTGATGTTGCTTAAGAATGTCACGCAATGTTCCCTCTAAGCTGCGCGCGTGCGCAATAGTGCACTGTTGGCACGGTCTCTGCGCAGAAAAAATGTGCGTTGCGCACAGATTCTAACCTGAATTGAAATTAAAGTAAATATGTGCCACCGGTGACACCGGTGTTTTAGCTAGCAAAGGGGCTGACGTGGACTGAAGCCACGTTAATGACAACGTGTACAACCACTGGAGATGTGAGCAGGACAGACGGAACAATTGATGGAAAACTTGTGGACTTTACACCAGTTTTTAAATTGTGTTGACAGGCCACAAAAAAACCAGAGTTGTGATAAAAAAAAAATGCAATGTTTGGTTTTCCTGGATACTACCGTTGTTCATATTTACTGTGGGAAGAAACGCTAAAAACTGTGTTTTTTTTTTTAAAGGAAAACGCCCGAACGCACTCTCCGCCTGTGAGTAAAGACAAAACCAATACACCCCCTACCGTTTCCCATTGCTGGAAAAATGTACCATGTCGACCAATCAAAACATGGCATTTAGTTGTTAAGATACAGGAGGAAGTTTTAGGAGTGACGGCGGTGTTTTGAGATGTGAGACATTTGCAACGTTTAGCGCAAATGTTGTGTAGTTAGTGTGTAGTGTAGTCAATAGTTTTGTTGTGTGTGTCAGAACAATGAGGCGACTGCTGAATGTTACAGGAGTGATACATCTCCTGTTGTCAGGCCTGCAGGTATCAGGCTGTTGTTCTCCTTTATCTCATAGTGGACCGAAATTATTTTTTGGAGTGGCACAAATAATTTGTGTGGAATCAAATTTGATGCAGAACAGCTGATTGTTCTGTAAATTGTTTAAAATGTTTGTTTAAAAAACACCTTGGCTGCATTTTTAGTTAAACAGCTGCAAAAAAAAATGTTGTTTGCAGTTTATTTACTGTATTTTGCAGACAGGGAGTTACAGGACTCTCTCCCAGACCACAGACTCATAATCAGTGTTGGGTAAGTTACTTGAAATTAGTAACTTAGTTACATTAGTAGTTACTTCCATCAAAAGTAACTCAGTTACTTCATGTTACTCGTTACTTTCAAAGTAACTAGTTAATAGGGAAAGTAACTTTGGTTTTACTCAGACTTCTCTTGTTAATGTGTTGCTTTCGTAGCTGGATACCCAGCAAGATTGCCAGTCTTCTAGCTTGCTTACTTGCCACAAGTGCACTGTACCACCTACCACCAAACGTCTTCAAGCAACTTAAAGAAGTCCAGACGCTTTTCTTTGCAAGCTCCTTTGACTACCAATAGAAAGGAAAAAAATAATGTGCATATTTCCACGAGAGAAATCCCACCCCTGGACCGCCATTTACCGCCGCCATGATTCTAGCCTACGTCACTG
>NW_005187953.1:39187-40601 GCF_000239375.1 Pundamilia nyererei
TAAACTTTCTGAATCCTTTATCATCTGCAACTGAAAATAGTTGTGGATGATTACTATACCTTTCTAATGTGACGTTGTTGTCCCTGACTCTCTTTCTCTCTCCCTCCCGCTCTGTTCCTGTGCTACTGAGACAGAGGGGAGCCGGCTCGCGTCGTTCACTTTAAAGATCCGGCTCTTAGAGCCATTTCGTTAGCGACCGACACATCACTACTGAATTGGCTTAGAGCAAATCTCACACACAAAACTATGCAAGCTTTGTAGGAAGAAAGGACAGAACAGGAGAAAGAGAGAAAAAGAGGTGCTCTGCAAGTAAAAATTACATAGAATCAAGGGAATCAAGACTGTGAACCAGTAACAAAGACAAAAAACAGAAGCTCAGAGGTTTGGACGGAAAGCTGCAGTGTGCCGTGGGATGGACAGTGGAAAGGCAAGAACAAAACTGAAGAGATAAGAGATGGACCACTCCCCCCCAATACGCACTTCTCTAGTTAACTGCACAAGCTGACCAATTTGTATACAGAAATGAAAAAAAGAGGAGACAGCATAAATAGGCTTGCTCATTAAAAATTGGCAAGACTAAGTGTTGGTCACAGCCTCGATGTTTAGCACAGAACTGTTGTAGCCATAGTACCAACAGCATTCTCTTAATGGCACACAGTAATTTAGAGCATCAAAAACGCTGCACTCACATCAACCAGTAACTACTGCTCTACACTGCCCTACACGGGCCAGGCCTGAAAAGTGACATCAGCTTTCCGCATACAATCAGGCCACTGATGCAAGGTACCAGTGCCATGCTGCCCTGGGTTCCTCACACACAAACTAAAACACATGAACACACAAACTTTTGAATTAATTGTGAGTGAATCTGGCATTAAGGTTGAAACTGTGCCCTCTCTGTCCTCTACCAGGGACAAAAATAGGACCAAGGTGCAACTATCCAGTTGCCGATAGACACAGAGTGATGATTTGATGTGTGAGACGTGTATCTAATAATGGACAGAATCATGTTGCTCAGTGCTAAAATATATGCTGATAGAAAACTAAACTGTAAAAATACATGCAATGAAATGCCACCGTAATGGTAGAGATATTTTGGGTATGAACTGCATTTAGAAATGGGCAGTTATGCTTTGTGTATGGACTGCACTGTGCAGTGCAGTGAATATGCGTTCTGTGTAGGGCTGCATGAATAGCAAAACAAGGTTTTTTGTTTTGGCCCCATGTTGCATATTCTGCTTTTGCACCCAGCACAATGCCATTTTTCACCAAATTGTGCAATATGTCCAAGTAAAGATACCAAGTTACCAAGGAACCACAAGGTGGTACTGGTAAAAAGAAATGGTGATGCTCGATTAAGTTCCTATACAATTAGCACTTTTTCCCTTTCCTTTAACTGTCTGTCTCTCTCTCT
>NW_005187953.1:41752-44129 GCF_000239375.1 Pundamilia nyererei
AAAAAAAAATAATAATAAAAAATAACAGTCTGCTGCATATCAAGGACAGAGTTTAAAATAGCCACAGGCTCACTTCCTCTTCTGCGTTTGAGGACATTTAGAGGAGGATGTTTTTGTAAGAGGGAGTGCCAAAGGAAATGTCTGTAATCTGTTTAGGCTTCATTAAGCCTGTCAGTAACATACACATAAGTAGGGGTGATGTCACTGAGAAATAAACATTAGCTGTTGCATACAAGAAATTGGGGTTCACTCGAGAGATCAGTGGTTCTCATTTGATACGGTTTTAATTGCAATACTGATGCAAAGAACTTGTACTACAAAATACAGATAAGCCCTGAAGAAGGTAGATCAATACAGCCTTTGTGCTCCCCTTCCCAATATGCTTTGCTTTTTTCTTTTTATCTGTCCTCATTCTATACTTAGAGAAATTTGCAGCACCTGCACACCAGAAGTATATGACAAAATGGCACAGAAACAAATGCGCTGCTTCATGATTGTGAAATATAAATTGTGGGTTGCATTTAGCCCTTTACCTCTGACACAGGATGCAAGCAGACAACCAGTAATATGAGCTATAAAACACACAGTTAATTTAGGGGATAGCAAAATAAAACAGTTTAATTTCTTAACCTCTCAAAGATTTCATGTCAAAGAAATTCTACTTCTACTATTCTACTTTCAACTTTGCTACTTGTTACTTTTCTGGAAGTAATAAAATACCTCAGGAAAGCACATTAATGACTCTTTGAGAAAGATCGCAGTGTCGCTCTCTAGCACTAACAGAATTATCTAGGCCACATGATGCGACAACAGAAGGCTATTGAAGAGTGCAAAATAATTCCTGAACATATCCTTGTGTACTGGCTGGGCAGAGAAGGAGGAAACTTTCATTTTCAGTGCTGTCTGATGGTGTATATACGTCAGCAGACATCCTGCTAATAAGTTGATAGAGTTAGCTGGAAAAAAAGATGCGGCTGATTAGTTTAAGTTCATTATGTTCTGCTTAAATGAAATCTGTTTCCTAGACCAAGGCTAACAAACCCCTAGGAATTACTCTCCATCTCTGTCTCTCTCTTCCTTTGCACATTTCTGCTTTCATTAGCTCAGGAGACCACTATAAACAAAGAGAAAGATGCAGTGTGCATCTGTGTGATATCTACCTGAAATAGCCTGGTGAATATGTCAAACTCAAAGACGGAGATGTAGTCATTGCAGGTTAGATCTATGGTGGACTTTAGGGCCATAGCCTCCAGCCCAGAGCTGATGGGATGAAACTCATGGAGAGACTGACGGAATACCTTCCAAGGCACAATGGTTCTGTAACACACAAAAACACACATTGGATGATGACATCCCCTCAAATAAAAGTGTAATAAAGCATCAAAAATTCAAAGCTCATAAATAATGATTCTTAAATGTAGGCTACCAGCATGCTGTCTTGCACAATGAAGGTAAAGGTGCAATAACAGTTTTGGTTTTAACTTGTGAAATGCATGTAGCATTTCACAAGAGCATTTTACAAGTTATGGTTGGTATGTCTGCATCTAACATGCAACCCACAGTGTAAAACCCACAGTGATTAACATCTGATAAAGAGGAAATGCTATTATATTCAAGTCATCTTTGTACTGGACATAAATATAAACCTGATGTGAATTTTTAAAGAGACAGCAACAAAACATGCAAATAAGATGAATTTCACAGTCCTTTGACCAACATTTTCAATATACTGAACTTTGCAATATTTATGAATCCCTTTTCTTTTAGGGAATAATTACGCATAGACACTAACGATTTGTTCCCTAAGATGATTACATCCCCTTGTATCTGACTTGTCTGTGTATGCAGTGACTGATTAACCAAAATGTGCGCACAGAACATTAGTTGTGTCCATAGTTGCATGTGAATAAACCACAAAAAGACATTAGTGTTCTTTAGTCACTGGACCAACATTTGTCCCAGGGAAGATATTCATTGTCTGATTTCTGTGAAAGAAGGCAAAACCTTTTGCTCTCAGATGTTCCACAGAGTCATGTGAGAGAAAAAGAGACCTTTTTCCTCAGCAGTGCTCAGCAATCCTGTGAAAAGTGAAAATACCCCATGATTGAACAACATGTAGAACCACCTTTAGCACCAATAAGTAATCTTATTTTTTCTCTCACATTGTTGCAGAGGAATTGGCCTGCTCTTCTTTCCGTCGCCTCAGCACACTGAGGTTTGTGGGTATTTATGAATCCACAGCTCTCTTAAGGTCCCACCACAGCATTTCAATCAACCTGATGTCTTGAATTTGACTGGGCCACTATCACCCCTCCATCACCGTGCTTGACAGCCGGACTATTGAGTCTGAGATAGAGCTCTTTAGTCGTTTGAGTTT
>NW_005187953.1:44488-47992 GCF_000239375.1 Pundamilia nyererei
GTGATGCGGAAGTTGTCACCCTGAAACAGACCATTGGGGAAGATGGCCTTCAGCTTAGCCAGCATGTGGCTGAAGATCAAAGACAGCTTGGTAAGATTCCTCCTGTGGAAGTCAGGAAAATGGTAAATAGACTGGTTCTTATATAGCAGTTTTCTACTCTTCTGAGCACTTTACACAACTTGCGCATTCACCCATTCACACAAGCACATTGATGTAAATGCTTTCTAAGTAACATTCACACTCAGATGGCTGCATCGGAGAGCAATTTGGGGTTAATATCTTGCCCAAGGATATTTGGCATGCAGACTAGGGGAAGCCAGGAATCGAACCACCTACCTTTCGATCAGTAGATGACCTGCTCTACCACCTGAGCTACAGTCACCCCATAAAAAGGCATGTCAGATTTAACATGTTAAACAGTGAATTGCTGTTAGATGTTCACCAGACCGTGCAAAGGCCTCAAGAGAGAAATGCTGAGTAACATTAGTAACTTATTAGCATCACAGCTGGATTTTATTCAGATTATATGTGTATTATTTACCAAGGTTGGAATTTCCAGAAAACAAAATCTGACTCTTTGAAATTCAAAAGTGAAACACCAAATACACAACCTCAGTGTCAACTATAGTTTTAACGTGTCACACACAGTAGTTTACGGCAAATAAGCAGAAGTCAGCTTAGTGTCACAAGCTACACACAGTGAGAAAACAATGTTTTCAGCTAACATGAGTGTATTCAAGTACAGTTTTACTTGTGGATAAAATACTGGCCAAAACACTAAAACAGAAATAGTTAATATTCAAATGCACATCAAACATGCAGTTTTTCAATGCAAAAAAAGAAATGCAGTGATGTAATGTGGATGACTGTCAAGTGTTCAAAAACAACCCAAAGCATATTACACACACACCCAAACATACAGCGTCACATGGAATGTGACATTCTGTTCTTTTTTTCCTCCAAATGGAGTTGAAGTGGCAATAGGATTCAGTGACTTACAAACTGTTAATTGGCTGATAAATAAGCCTACCCTTCCCCCCATGTCACTGCAAAATGTATATAACAAATACATCAGAATATACAATGGAAATGATGAGTCTGGTAAAACATGAAACCCTTATCCTTTCCCTTTGTGTATGACTTCTGACCACTTTTCATCCTATTTCATCTGTTTGTCAGCCTGTTATTCAATCTATTTTAGTGAAAAGGGGGGACACCATCATGGAACTCAAAGGAATTTGAGATTTGAATGCGAAGTGCAGGCTACCATAGAGATAGCAGATTCTTGCTCCTCAAATCTGCCGAAACCTGGATGGTAGTTAAAAGAACGGGCTTCCAGGTTTAAATAACAAATAAATAGCAAATCAGCTAAGGACATTCTCACTGAGAATGTCCAGAGAATGTCCTTAGCTGGTTCTATGATCTAGAAATAGTTTCAGGTTCTTGCATACATTTCACAAGTACATGCATGCATGCATCTTTAGAGTGAATACGATGCGAAGGTTAGGACATCGTAGTACATAGGTGTGACTTCAGTTGGTCAACAAGAAAGGAGGAAATAACTGAATAGCATGAGGCCAAACAAGAAAATGACATAAAGATGAGAAAATACTTGACTGGGAAATAAGAGAATGAATTTGAACATTATCACCATGCCCGTGCACCACATCACAGCATCATAAGCGTTAAGCTGAGAAAGCGGTGATTCACAAGGCGGCACAGAGGGAGATTGTGCTTGGCTGTCGGGCACGGTGAATTGACATGCACGAGAGAGACAGCAATGAAAGCGCGGCTACACTGCAGCTGCCCCACACTACAGCACACGCCCTATGAGTAGAAAAGCGGGGAGTGGAAAGAGTGAATGAGGAAGCAGGACAGTGACCAGAGATGGATGAATAAGATTAGTGTATATTGACATCCTGCCAAAATAGAGTAGTACTTGTTAAGAAGACCGTTTACCTCGGATGGGTATACAAGAATCTGGTGCTCTGCTCTGCCCTCTTAAAATCTACAGCAAAGACTTGAAGCTAGATGCAATGGCTGCTGTTGTCTTTGTAGTCCAGGCTAGCCTCTTCAGTGATGAAATGTGACAAATGAGACCAACTACTTCCAGCATTTCCCTTAGGAGCTCATGTAGCTCTATTTAAGAGCATCTTCCCTTTCCAACATCATCTCAGGAAAGACAGATGTTTGTGACACTGCATTTCTGTGTGCTTTCTTCAGCAGCAATCATCTCAGCAGGAGGTCGCCCTCAGTTACTTTGCTTCCTGGCTGTACTGGCCTGCTGAGCCATAAAGCTGCTGCCTTATCCTTTCTTCTGTCAAGCTCTCTCTACTCTGTACTTAGATCTAAGTTACAACAGCCCCCTCCTGCTTTTCTTTTACCTACAACATAATCATATAAAGACAGTCTTCACCTTTCTCAATTTTGTGTGTAATTGCTCTCTCCTGACTCACAGCTTTCATTTCATTTTCATGAGGGTTACTTTGCCATCTTATTCATCTACTCATCCACTCCCTTCATCTCTGAACTTAAAACATTCATGGAGACTACTTAAGTGTTTGAGCTTATAAAACCACCTCTTCAAACCCACCATTTAATTTAAATTCTAATTCACCAAATGTAATAATACATTTGAATATAACCACTTGGGGTGGATACATTTATATAGGCGCAATGAGCATTGAAATTTGGATCTTAACAGATTCAAAGTTTGAGGTGAATTTCATGTGCACTGAAGGGGAATAAACTAAAACGTTTTTGTGGCCAACTTGTGAGATTGAGAAAAAGTAACAAATCCTACCAGGTTCAGCTAATCCCACTGTGATCTAAGGATAAATTCAGACAGAAGGTAAAGCAAAAACATGCACTATGCATCAAGTCTTTGGGCTCCTTTAGCCTATAAGCTCACCACTTCCTGTAACCAGCTGGACCTATCAACGGTGGTCAGGATGCGATGGCAGCTTAGCCCAGGAAGATGATCAAACAGACTCTCTCAGAGAGGTCAAAGCTGTATCCAGTTACACCCATGGGAAGGCAGGCAGAGGGGATTATCTGAGGACACATTGATCAACCCTTCTACTGTATGACTATTCTTAGAGAATGTGCCATGAGTAATGTTTAAACATAGGCTTCCTGTCCTGTTTGCACGCAAATGAATAAACTGGTAAATGAATAAACTGGCTTAAAAAAAGAGACAAAGAAAGAAAAAAGCTGTATTAACCAAGAAGAGATTTGGAAAGTCAATTACTTTCAACATAGACCAATTAACAGCCAACAAGGGACCACAGTTACAAAACACTGGGCTGTTACAGTTTTTCTCAGTCGCTTTGGTGCGTTTCTCAGAACACCATTAACATTTGCACAGCAGTTAGTGCATTTCCCAAAACAATTAGTGCAAACTGCAAAACCTAGTGGATAGCCTGCAAAAGCACGTCACATGCACAGAATTGATTATCCATACCTCAAAAGCAAGTATCCATGTCAATGAAACTGTCAGTGCCA
>NW_005187953.1:48930-50640 GCF_000239375.1 Pundamilia nyererei
GCCTAAAAACTGTAAGAAATTTTTCAGCGCAATCTTGGCCCTGAGAACTCCACGATTTGCCATCAGATATTTTAGTACAGACCAGATAAGGAGTGTGTTCACCATGACCATTTACAAATGTTTCAAAGTCATAGAAAATCAACTTGTTGTTATGTTTTGTCTCGTGTTCTAAAAGTAGCACTGATGTGTTTCCTGATAACTTTTTCTTGGCCGCAAATTCTACATTTGTATCTCTCACATGTATGCGCTTTAGCTTTTACTGCTACATAATAAAGAAGTGAGATGTTCACACATTTTCTGTAAAGCTGGCAGTTGCTGGAGAATAGTTAACACCTTTGTGTAGGTCTTTTATGGTTCTCGGAATAGAGCAGAGACCTACAGGTGCTATTGCAATCTGGACACACAACAGGAGACAGGAGATGGCGACTGCATGCCGCTTGCATACACACGGAGCAACAATCGGGAATGTTGTTGTTTAAATTTTTTAAAAAACAAACAGCTTATTTATTTCTTATTTCATCAATGACATCAGTTCAACAATAACACATAGTGCACGAGAGAGACAAGCTAGTGTCTTTTATTCCTTGTCCTGGTCCTCCTCTTGGTCCTGGTGCTCACAGTCTTGAACACTGTGAGGCATTTAAAGCCAAGCCCTAAAAATAGAGAGTGAAGAGAAAAACGTAAATTAGTTATGGTAAAAAAAAAATGATAGTTTAAAATTGGAAATTACAATAAGCTTAGTGTAGCGCCTCTACTCAGGACTAGTACACTTTCACTTCAAATAGAGACCCAAGACATCTTACTAGGTTCAGAAGGAGGTTTTGTTTTGGAGACTCACAAAAGGAGTTGGCTTGGAAGTGAATAACTGGGACCTTTATTGCCTCAGCACCATTCATAAACATGTACAACAAACCAAATTGCACACTAATAGTGCATTTTAAAGGTGAATAAATGTAAAACAGAACAAAATAAAATAAACATTTGAATGGAAGACTTATACTGAAATGTAACTGTAATTCACAGTGCAAATACTATTAAACTTGAAACATGCTCATTTCTATTAAGACATAACCATTCTAATATAAACAGAGCTAGTGCTTCTATCTGAATACCTCCCCGATTGGAATATGGCTTCGGGGGGTGGGGTGGCTAACAGCTATTAGCAGCTAGCATCGCATCGAGCATCGACAGTAAAACATCTTTAGCTCAAAGCATTCAACACTTATAACAAACTGTAAAGAACAACAAGAGAAGTAAAACAACACACCAGATTCTCAAAGCTCCCAATTGTTTTTTCTTCAAAGGTTTCTGAGCTGAATCGGCTAGTGAAATACATTATCTAACTTAACAGGTAGCTAACAAAAGCATATGACTCACCGGGATTTTCCAACACAAATAACTCGACAGACATGGTCAGAGTTCGGAGCCTAATAAAAGAGTAGCTTATTAGCATTTATACGTAAAACAATCTGGTCTCATTAACGGGGTTGCAGCATTGCATACCAAGATATTTTTTCCATGCGCTCTGACACGCACTTGACCGCCATCAGAGGGAATATCTCACAGGAAGAGACAGGTAACGCTTCCTGCACACTGGACGCAAGGTTGTCAGAATACAAGACTGCATTACAGCACTTGTGACAATAACAGGCTAAAGCCTTAAATAACAAAAAGGGATTTTGCAGCCCTGTATTTCACATGGGTTACACC
>NW_005187953.1:51384-52911 GCF_000239375.1 Pundamilia nyererei
GGTTTGACAGAAGGGGTATTATATCCCTCCTGGCATTGTATATATGTCTGGCTTTGAGATTAAAATCATAGTATAGAATATAATTGCTTTATTCTCATTATATGACATAATAAAATCATAGTTGTGTCTCCCTTTAAACATCAATATAAAATATCTAATTTGAAATTGACAATTAAAAATACGAAATATTATAAATATATTCCACAAGATAGAGGTTCACAGTAGGAGATTGTTCAAGGTTAAAATGCTCCTGTGCAGACAGCTCTAATGGCCCCTGGATTAAAAACAAGTTTTTCATAGTGCAGGCTCTCATCGACCTGTAGTGCTTGCCTGAAAGCATTAAACTGAAAAGATGATGAGCTGGGTGGAAGAAGTGTCTTAATAACTGTAGATATATCTAATCAACAGTTATATGTGATCCTAAATTTTGATTAAACTTTGATATTTAATGCCCTTTAACACAACAGCAAAGCAACGAAGCTCATGGCTGCAGCAAGAAAACTGAACCTGACCGGAAGCCTGTGCAGAAACTTTAACAACGAGTTTGTACGAGAAGCTCCGTGAGGGCGAGTTCAATGTTTTAAAAGCAAATTTCAAAAAAAGAATTACACACGACAAGAAGAACGTTAAACAGTAAAAGATGAAGAAAAGAGGACAAAATGAACAGTAAATGCCTTTTACTTGGGGGGAAATTGCATAATTTGCATGATTCATTTTCAAGGTTGACTTTAATGTCTTTTCTTTTTTCTAAGATTTCCAAAATGCATCTGTGGAGGTTTCAATAATCCTTGAGAGGTTACAGAGCCATGATTTTACAGCACATAATTGTCTGCCTTCTCTGATACCCAGAGGTGAGTTCATAGTTTTATCAGCGTGTTGTCTTTGCACATCAGATTGCACACGCTGCCTCTTAACTACGTGCTAAACAGTTGTGGCTTCATGAGATCAGTAACTTCCTCCTAGAGAAGCAAACAGCCAACCCACAAAGCACTTCACACAACAACCCCATCAAGCATTTCTTTGTGTAGTCTTTTGTATACTTTGTTCTACTGAACGCTCCTTTGATGTCGCCATTAGATGCATATTAAATTTTTTTAGTGCGTAACTGTCAAGTGCTATATGTTTTGTTAAACAACCTTTTTGTGTTTTCCCTGCTTAAACTATTACTAAGAAAAAAAAAGTAAAAATGACATTTTGAAGAAATCGTTTGGTTTTTGTTGCCTGAACAGATCATGATTGTTGTCACATATTGTATTGTTGTCTTTAGAATGGAGACACTGTCTTGTTGTTCTCATGGAAACATCACAAAGTAGTTCAGATCAAGTTATCCTTTAGTGCCATGAAGTAGAGGGATTTTTCATTCACAGATAGCGACTAAGGTAAACATGTCTCTCTTTTTAAAATAGTGTTTTTGTCATTACATAAACATGAAATTGTCTATACAGGGGTCCGTTCTTCGTACCTCGCTAAGTAAGTTAGCTGGATTTGATTGTTGACGATTTCGCGTGATCTTGGATTGTTCGGTTC
>NW_005187953.1:54384-55728 GCF_000239375.1 Pundamilia nyererei
TGTCCCTAAACTTATTTTTTTCAATTATGAAGAATCAAAATAAGTCAATTCCAAATCTTCAGAAAAATACTTTAAAAAGTGGGATAAACTGAACCATTAAAGAAACACAAGTGAATTCTCTCCTCTGTGATTTGTATACATTGTTTTATGTAATCACAAAGAACACAAAATGATAAGGTAACATTGTATTTTTTAACTAGGATTACTGAACATGCTGAAAAAGAGGTGATGCTCAAGAATCCAGATGTGTAAACACCACAAGGAACAGCTTTGATAAAAAAAACCACACACACACAAATCCAGAGGGGCAAGAACTTCAGATCAAGTAAGATCAGGAAGTGGAGCTTCTGAAATATCTGGAGGAAGCAGGGGAGCAGCTGAAGAAGCTACACATTTCAATGACAGGAAAACAGGCTTTGAGAAAGAGTTTATATGAATACAGTGACTGTCATTGTCAATATCCCTGAACAAAGCACCTGTGCCTAAACAGTCTTCAGTGTGGCTTTAGTCTCTCAGTCTGGACTTCTGTATGCATTTATGAATGGCAATAACTCAAACAAGCCCTGAGTTCATCTGTGCAAATTGATTGTTACATTTCTTACTCTGTTAGAGGGCTTCTAGCATCTGTAGTGTCCATGACTGTTCCACAACGTTAAATGTGTATTTATTATTGAACCAATGATGAAAAAGGCCCTTTGACCTCCATGGAGTACCTATTAAAGGAATCTTTACCCAACTTAATCCACATAAATTGTAGTTGTGAATGTTCACTATAATATATTGGAAAGTTTCAGATAATGGGATCATGTAAACTTTGTAAGCCGAACGCTTCATAATGCTCTAGACATTCACTTTTATTCTGTTATATCCTCAATATTTTCATCTGAGAATTGCAGTTCTGACCATGAGCACAAAAGGTCCTCCTTACAATTCAAATCTTCTGTTTATGAGGGAAACCAATCAGACGAAAGTTGGCTTATAGGGAGAGAAGCCAAGAAAAGACAAAAGATGAACTGAAGTGTCAAACTGAGGCTAAAATCAAAGTATTTTGAACTCTGAACCATCCAAAGCTGCTTAGGAATCCAAGAATAAAATATATTGTGTTGGAAACAAGGAGAATATGCTCCATTTCCCATTTCAGTGCATTATTGTAACTACTTCTCTGGTTTGAGGTGCACCCTTTCAGTAAAAAGCGGCCACAGTAATGCGGACGCAGTACCGGTCTGTTGTGGTGAAGAGAGAGCTGAGTGTAAAAGCGAAGCTCTCATTTTACCGGTCGATCTACGTCCCTACCCTCAGCTATGGTCACGAGCTGTGGGTAGTGACTGAAAGAACGAGATCGCG
>NW_005187953.1:56395-58085 GCF_000239375.1 Pundamilia nyererei
ATATCAAAGATTGAATAATAACTGTTATGACATTTTATTTCAGCTTAAGTTTTAAAGAGAATTTTCAAAAGTTGAAGCTTCTTAAGAATTTTATGAGGGTTGTTGTTTAAGCCCTTCCTTGATTGTGATTTCTACAGGGCTAATTGGATATTGTAATTTTGTCTGTAAATTAAAACATAATAATAATACACATCTTTCATCAACGATTTGTATATTCTCTCTAGTGAAAAATGGTTGATGAGTATGATAATGTGAAGAGCACACGGTAAAATTGAGATGGACAGAATAAAAGAATAAAGCTGGCCTCCTTTTTTTCTGAAACCATTAACTCTATCACTAACTTTCATCTAATATGGTGGAAAGTATATGATGAAAAGCTATCGCATTGGAAAGTTGTAAAGACAAACTAGGCTCAGACGGGAAAGTTGATTTGGCACGTGCCTGGGTCTGAAGGACCCAGGGTTTTTGAATAAGTATGGACATGTGTATTTTTGTTGCTGCTGTCCTTTGTTTTCCATGTGTTTGTGTATAGGTGGGTTTGTGTGGGTGTGACAGAGCACCTGTGGAGGAGGATCACACACACCTGGAGCTGATCATGCCTCGTCAGGGAGCTTAACAGTGTGGCTGAGCGCTCCTTGATGCTGGATTGTTGCGAGAGACTCCCCTAAAAGATCCCTCACCAACAGTTGTTGGCGGCAGCGAGTGACAGCAGCAGCACAGCAGCTGGCCCTGGCTTCCAAACCTTGTGTTATTTGTGTGTGGTTCCTGAGATTTACTGAGCGTTGTATATAGTGTGTAAATTAGTCTTCACTTGTAAATAGTACATTGTAAATAGACACTGAAACAGAAAGGGTGAGCTGCCTTATTATTTTCTTGTACCGTTTTCTCCTGTTTGTTTCAGTTAGTGAGTTAGGTGTAGCATGTGTCTTTTGTTTGGTTTTTGTTCCACAGGGTTTTACATAGCACCTCCTTTCCTAACTTAGCTTGATTTGATTGTTATTTTGGCCTTTTTTTCACCCTGGAGTTAAACTTTTCAGTGTAGAGACACATAAACCACCGTTCCCTTCAAAGATTAGTTTATGGTTTTGGGGACCAGGGCAGGGTCACTTCCTTTCTAACCCTTATCTTATGTTCCTGTACCCCTAGACTGGGGCGTAACATTGTGTGCAGTATGAATCTGTGTTATTATACAGTACCTACCTCAATTAGATGTAACTTACTGTGATGCCAACAAAGAAAGTTCATATGGTTTAGATTCTGTCTTCATGATTCTCTGAGTGATTAATGTGATTAATGGAGCCACTTGTGTTGCTTCTTGTGCGACAATATGGACAGTATCCTTTGGACAAATTCATGGATTTTGCTGTTGCTGGTATTTAATAAACTCCCTACTTGAACTTTGAAAAAGAAATCTACATTAATAAGGCAGAGGGAAATATCAGAATGCCTGCATGTCCTTTCTAAAATCAGAATCAGAATCAGAATCAGAAAGGGTTTTATTGCCAAATGTTGAGCAGGTTTACAACATTAGGAAATTGCTGCGGTGCTTCAGTGCAAACATACTGTCATAAAAATATAAAAATAAGAATAAGAAAAAATATAAAAATAAGAATAAGAATTAAAAGTGCTAAGTGGATAGATATATACATGATATATACATGAGTGCAGGTGGTGATCAGTGCCAAACATG
>NW_005187953.1:58399-59302 GCF_000239375.1 Pundamilia nyererei
GAGTCCACAGAGGTGATGGGGGTGTCAGTCAGGATGATGGGGGGGAGTGGAGCTGTGTGCTTGTTTATGCATTCATGCATAAACAAGCTGCATAAACAAGCTGACATTAATAAAACTTAATTAATGTTTCAGAAATTTATTTAGAATGAAACTAACACTTATGTTGTTGTATTCTAGAACGAAGGCAAGGAACCCAAAAAGAGCAGAGGAAGAAGAAGAACATGCAAGGCCGGGCTGGCTGCTGGATTCTTCTTGCTGTGAAACAGTGCCAACTACTGCACAAAGCATTGATAATGAACACAAAGCTTTTAATCATAACTGGTTTTTAACACATGCCTTCTATTACTACAACCAGTCACCCTCTGAAATCCCCCTGATGTATTTCTTAACCTAAATGTGGAATATCCTGTTTTTAAAGCACTTTTGTTCAATTTAGGAAACGTTAACAGTTTTCTGTTAACATTTATCTAAAGAAACCTCTGTTTTATAAATACAGGACAAGTTGGGCAATGAACTTCCAATTAAAGAAATTACAATTTGTTTATCATCTGGAAAAACTGAGACAGAGCAACAACTTTACATTTTTATTTTTGGAGTACAAAACATTTTGGTCAGAAGGTGGCACCAGAAATCACTAATCTCTCTCTTTGAACTTTAAACAAGATATTTAAACAACAGTTAATTCAATTTCAATTCAATTCAATTTTAAAAACATTGGGAAGGAAAAACTCGCTTTTTACAGGAAGAAACCTCCGGCAGAACCAGACTCAGGGAGGGGCGGGGCCATCTGCTGCGACCGGTTGGGGTGAGAGAAGGAAGAGAGACAGAGAGACAGTTATTTTTTTCATACAAGTATAACAGAATAGCTTTAGTGTTTTGTTTTTTAAAACTTGAGTATGAACT
>NW_005187953.1:60400-62377 GCF_000239375.1 Pundamilia nyererei
ATTAAAATATCGATATTTTAGCACTTTGCGATAAATTTGTAGTTTATCATTAACAGGAACACAGTGGAAAGAAACCATATCATTCGGATTGTCTAAATTGGAAGGAACTACTTCCTCTTACGCCTTTCATAGTCAAATGCAAAATACAACTGTATAAATGTGTCGCAGCACCTCGTGCGCACTCACAACAATGGCTGAGCATAAACGGAGTCACGTGTGGACGTATTTTACCTCCACAAACAGCCAAGACGTGGTTTGCAATATATGTAGCGAGACAGTGAGATGTTGTGGCAGCACCACTAACCTCGTATAGGACATCAGTTATCTGATGTCCTATAATCATTATGAAGCTCTATTATTATATTATTATTACAATTACATAATACAATTATATATTGTATTATGAAATACAATGAAACATTACGTTTTTGTACAGAGTACCAGTATCCGATCAGTATCGTTGATACCACCCTGAATTTTACTCGGTATCAGATCGGAAAGGGAATCAGTGGTATCGCACATCACTAATAATCACTATAAAGTTTACAGAGGCATGCATAGAATTACACTTATATAAATGTAAAGGAGTCAAAATATTCTGTTCATTGTCGATCATTTAACTAATGTTTATTTTTCAAGATATTGCTTGTATGATCGTTTTCATTTATAGTAGATGTCAGGATTAAGATATTACAAAATAAGATATCAACTGGAGACACAACATGTACAACTTTTTATTGACCCCCAGCAAAGCGTGACCTAATCAAGACATCCGGTGGTTGCCCTCATGGCTGGACTGAGTTTAGAGATCGCTGCTTTGTTTACGTTCCAACATCCATGACTTGGCCTAGAGCTGAGGTAGGTTAACTTATTTGTATTGTCTTCAACACTTGAATAAAATACATAAAATACATACATGAATAAAACTCCACTCTCCATTGAAGAGAAACTGCTTGTCCATGGACGCAAACCTCGTATCTGTGCACAGCAGCAGCGAATACCATATGATTCAGAAGATGACTGCTCCTCATGGCTACCAAACAACCTGGGTTGGAGGAACCAATGCACCAGGGGTACGTTTTTTTATCTTTACACAGTATTTCTCTTTTTGTATTAATGATAGAAGATGTTACATTTTGTCAAAAAAATATGTGAATAGAGGATCTAGGGTGGAGATGGGTTGCACTGATACAGGGACTTTTGAACTAATGCTGTGTTTAATTTCAGGAGCATATTTGGTTTTGGAGTGATGGGAGGCCTTTCCAGTACACAAACTGGTGCCCAGGAGAGCCCATTAGTGGTTCCCGTCCATTTTGCCTACAGATTAATTATAGTGGTAATTCAGAACATGGTTGCTTAATTTGTGAATAATTTAAGAGCTTTAAATAAAACACTACATAAATCAAAATTTACAATCTTGCTTTGGATCGCATCTTTAACACTTTGTGTGACATTTTACTGATTTCTGCTTTTGAACCTCGCAGATGGCAAATGCTGGGATGATGTGTGGTGTGATAATCTCCGTCCTTCTGTCTGTGCCAAGAAGAGATCAGGACTCCTGGACTGACACACATGAAATCTGAATCAAAACAGCAGACTGAACTACAATGTTTCTGTTTTGCTCCAATATCTTTATGTGCAGCATTCTATTTTCCTCTCTGTTTAACACTTAAACAACAAAATCACAAGTCAACAGAAGTGTGATTGTGTCATCAGTAGACTGATTTTACCATGTTTTTTTGTATTGTCTTCCAAGAAAACTATTCTGTTTTAATTCTTTGTTTTAAAGTTTCCTTCTTGCTACATTAAAGCTTTTGGGCAAGCATCTACCTGTGTCTGTTGTGTAGCTACATATAAATTCAATAGTCATAACATGCATTAATTTGGGGTACTTATTGAGTGGGTAATATTTACCTGCACTTACTGTTTTTTATTGTCTAGCTCAGTAATGCTGATTTGGAAATTATATGTCTTTGT
>NW_005187953.1:87066-88652 GCF_000239375.1 Pundamilia nyererei
TTTTCATACATATTTTAGGGTTAGAGAAACCATGACCAGACCATGACAAACAAAATTTTCTGGTCAATATATCTAGAGGATAAAAGGACTGTGGAGCTGGCTACCACCATCACAGTGAAGCATAGTGGTAGTGGTGTCATGCCCTACTGCATGATACTATTACCACTATGTGTATCAGCAGCTGGAACTGGAAGATGAGTTTTTTTTTTTTTTGTAACACAGACCAAGTGTCATGATCCAAAGGTATGACTGGAAAATTCCATCAGGAACCTGATATCTGTTGGTTTTCCCCCAGTGTCCTTCACCTCGCCACCTTTCTAGCTTTGTTCCAGTTGCACCTGTGAATTCCTAGTTTTCCCTTACTGACCCACGCCCTGCTCTAATAACAGTTTTCTACGAATTAATCTCTGTTTCCAAACCAAATTTTTAAAGCTGCTAAGATTTCTTTTGAAAAAATGTGCTGCAATTTGGTGGGTAAATATTCTGTTAATGTTGCTGCATTCTTTCATATGGATCAGCAGACACTGTCACTACACAAATACTAATAAACTGACCAGTGAATGTCAATATTTGTGGAGACGTTGTCCTTAGGCAGGTTGGCAAAGGGCACCTCGTTGCTCCTCTTTGCTTTAAGCAACAGTTTGCGACAGTGGGAGGAAAAAGCAGGTTATACAACTGATTACCTAAATGGGTATACATTTTCTAAAATAAAGAGTTATAGTTATTATATCATGCTGTAATACTATTGAAGGACGTTACCTCCTGGCCTGAGGAAAGACAAGAATAATACAAATATGACTCAGCTATTTCCAACTTCCTAAAAGGATGAATGTTACAGCCAAACCTAGAGTCCAAAACAGAATTTTGAGTTAACGTTGGGGTCATGAGACACAAAAATGAAGAAGCAAAGAAATAGGCCACTTAGCTTGTTAAATTAAAGAGAAAAAGGCTTCCCACTCTTTACATACCAGTACCGTTTAATAACGGTATTTACATTTTATAAAAGTTGCTAATCTGCCTGTTCTAGGCAAAAATACAAATGTTAGCATAGCACTACACTTTGCATCGTAGTACAGTCTGTTTGACAGTCTGGAAGCTGTGATCTAAAGGTTACATAATGGAACAAACAAAACAGGATGAATGGCTCCATAATAATGATACTAATAGCACCCCTCCAACAGCCCTCCCTTGCCTCTGGTCCTCTTGGATGGCTGCCCCATCTGGTGCCTCCCTCCTTCTTCGCAGGATGTCGAAGAAATGTGTGGTCTCAGGTTTTCAGTAGTTTTGGGGGCTGTGGATGGCCTAGATATTTTTTTCTTCCTGTCCCTGATTAGATATTATAATACCATACCATATAAAATTTTATAATGGAAACAACAAATACAAATGAATAAATAAACAGATAAATGAAACACAAGTGGAGCCTATAGAGAATGTATAGAGCTGATCTTCAAAAAGTAAAATGTGTTTGGCACCGAAGCATTCAGATCAGAGTTCTGATTGCAAAAACTGCCAGACAGGACATATATTTAAAAAAGGAAAAATGACATTAGTGAAGCAGGGCTTAGCATGTGGTAGAACAAACT
>NW_005187953.1:89090-90989 GCF_000239375.1 Pundamilia nyererei
TGTGCTGCCTCATTTGCAAATAAAGTTTTCTTGATTTGGACTGTATATAAATATAGCCTATTTAGACCTTAAAACTATGTTGTTTAGCTCTTATTAATCAGATCGACTCTGCCATGCATGGCACTTAAATTCATTATAAAATCTCTTTCCAATACAAGACCTTTATCAATGGTGCCTCACAGAAAAGTGCTGCTTCTGATTTAGCATTGTAGCTATCACAGATTGTTAGACTCAGTGCAAAATTAACAGCTGATGAAAGTGACAGTCATCAACTGTAGGTTAGAGGGAAGAAGCCCATCTTTGGTTGCCTAGATGAAGTTAAAACATTTTGGGTCTTTTGAGGTTTCTACAGTGATTTTAATTTTACTTCCTATATTATGGCCATGGACATGGTCCAATCCTGAGGCTCATCGCTCCTGATTGGCCATTTTAAAGCAAAATTAGCTACACTAGGATTGTCAGTCTGTGACTTTGGGTGAGACCCAAAGTAGCTGTTTTTCCTGAAATGGTGCGACTACAACCAGAAAAGTAGTTACAAAGTTACAATAATGCACTGGAATGGGAAATGGAGCATATTCTCCTTGTTTCCAAGACAATATGTTTTATTCTTGGACTCCTAAGCAGCTTCGGATGGTTCACAGTTCAAAATAATACTTATTTATCTTTGTTTTTAAGCCTCAGTTTGACATTTCAGTTCGTCTTCTGTCTTTTCTTGGCTCCTCTCCCTATAAGCCAACTTTTGTCTGACTGACTGGTTTCCCTCATAAACAGAAGATTTGAATGGTAAGGGGACCTTTTGTGCTCATGGTCAGAACTGCATGTCTCAGATAAAAATATTGACGATATCCACTCTCTATAATGCAATAAAAGTGATTACATGACCTCATCACATGAAACTTCAGATACTACAGGTCATCTAACACAGTAAGAAATGTAACAACCAATTTGCACAGATGAACTGAGTTGAGTTATTGCCATTTAGAAATACATACAGAGAGACTAAAGTCATGCTGAAGACTGTTTAGGCACAGGTGCTTTGTTCAGGGATACTGACACTGACAGTCACTGTATTCACATAAACTCTTTCTCAAAGCCTGCTTTCCTGTCATTGAAATGTGTAGCTTCTTCAGCTGCTCCCCTGCTTCCTCCAGATATTTCAGAAGCTCCACTTCCTGATCTTACTTGATCTGAAGTTCTTGCCCCTCTGGAGTTGTGTGGTTATCTATCAAACCTGTTCCTTGCGGTGTTTACACATCTGGATTCTTGAGCATCACCTCTTTTTCATCATGTTCAAGAATCCTAGAAAAAGTACAGTGTTAACTTGTCATTTTGTGTTCTTTGTGGTCATATAGAACAATGTATACAATTCACAGACAGGAGGATTCACTTGTGTTTGAATTTATCCCACTTTTTAAAGTATTTGCCCCCTATTTGGAATTGGTTTTATGTTGATTCTTCGTAAACGAAAAAAGAAGTTTAGGGTCATGGCACATTGTTGACATGCTTGCCATGTTTTCTCAGATCTCAGTAGAGAAAATTTCATGTTCTTGTAATGACAAAAACACTATTTTAAAATGGAAAAAAAGAGAGACTTGTTTACCTTACTCGGCATCTGTGAATGGTCAGTAGAATACTCAGAAACACGGCGAGTAAGCCCGGAACCAAGACCAATTTCAAAGACCAGGACGGGACTGGAACATATCATGTAACATTATTAAAAACCACAGTAGTTTCACATATGGCATATGAAGCATTTCATCATGAAATCTACCTGGAACATGTATGTGTGTCTCTCTGCTCTGGTTGGTGTTCCTCTGTTGGACTCTGCAGGTGATGTTGTTGCTGTGTCTCTTCTCCACAGTCACTCTGCTGCTGACAGTATAGAGGTCATCAGGACCT
>NW_005187953.1:92536-106164 GCF_000239375.1 Pundamilia nyererei
TACGACGGCTGTTTGTTCACCACGTGTTCTTTTTCGTCTGCCCACTCGTAAACAAACCCGGGCGTTAGGTCAGGTCTCGCCCACTCCAGCCTCATGCCATTAGCATTCATTTCTGGTTTAATGTGGCACGGCAAAACAACCTCTTCCCCAACTGTGGCCACGACTGCTGGAACGACAATGAGAGGCCGCCCTGAGGAGGAAAAGGAAACAGCGGAGTAAAGTGAGCATTCCTGACAGTGTAAGTCACAGTTACTGTCAAACCTCTTACAGTTTACAAACAAGTTGACATTTATATAAAATTAGACCAAACTGGAAATACTACTTCTACTACTAATAATAATAATCTAACCTATTGTGGGGGTTTTTTCTACTCTTAAACTTGTACTTTCTTACATGACCCAAATATTTCCCACGTGTGGGACTAATAAAGGTTTATCTTATCTTAACTTACCAAGCACTTAACCTTGGTGACGTTGAGCTCAGAGAAGAAAATGAAAAAATGTACAAACTGTACTGTAAACTGCTGTCAAACCACATGACAGTTGTTTACACCCATACCACTTAAGGCATCTGACCCCAGGATATAATAAAAAAAAAAACTACGATATAATATAATATAATATAATATAATATAATATAATATATGACAACAATCATGACCTGTTCAGGCAACCAAAAATGTGGTCTTTGCTTCTGTTTTTTGGTTTAAGGAGGAGAAACACAAAAGGTTGCATAACAAAACATATAGTGCAATTATGCAGTAAAAATGTCTAATAATCCAATGGCGACATCAAATGAGCGTTCAGTAGAAAAGAGTATTCAAAACACAAAAGACTACACAAAGAAATGCTTGATAGGGGTTGTATTGTGAAAGGCTTTGTGGGTTGGCTCTTTGATTCTGGAGGAGGAAGTTACTGATCTCAACCACAAATGTTTTGCACGCAGTTAAGAGGCAGCGTGTGCAATGTGAAGTGCAAAGACACCATGCTGATAAAACTATGAACTCACCTCTGTGTATCAGGAGAAGGCAGAAAATCATGTGCTGTAAAATCATGGCTCTGTAGCCTCTCAATGATAACTTATATCTCCACAGATGCATCTTGGAAATCTTAAAGAAAAAGAAAAGTTGTAAAATTAACGAGATTAAAGACAATCAAAATAAATCATGCTAATTATGCGATTTTGCTCCAAGAGAAAAAGCTTTTTCTGTTTGTTTTGTCCTCTTTTCTTCATCATTGACTGTTTTTTCTCCCTCTTCTGGTCGTGTTTAATTCGTTTTTTATATTTGCTTTTAAAACAATGAACTCCCCTTCCAGATATTTTCATATAAACCGATTGTTAAGTTTCTGCATTGACTTCGGGCTTAGTTTTGTCGCTCTAGTCATGAGCTTCTTTGTTTTGCTTTTGTGTTAAATGACATTAAGTATCAAAGTTAAATCAAAATGTAGACTCACAAGAGAGACGCAACTGTGATTTTATTATGTCATATAATGCGAAAAAAGCTATTCTATTCTATTCTATTCTATTCTATTCTATTGTTTTCATCTCAAAGCCAGAAGACGACAAAGACATAGAAACGATTCTGGACGGTTTTAAAATCCCCCGAACTGCTGTGACGCTCCCCTTCCGTCAGCTGAGAAAACTCTTTAACATTTAAATCGACTGTACTTGGATGGGTAACGAAATGTTTCTCCCACTGAAAACGCTACATCGGGATCAACAGAATCGACCTTTTGGGAATTGCGACTTACTGCTATTGTGTCCTTGTTTACTTGCATTCATCTTTTATAAGGCATTGATGCCTCTTTTGCTGTTGGACCCTATCTGAAAGTTACGGATACCACGTTCACTTTCACTGTATTGTTGTTTGTTTCTTCTTTGTATTATTTGTTACGATATATTTATATAATTGCACATAAACGTTAAAACCTTTGACACTGTAAGCTGTTTTACTTCTATAACAGTTCTGATGAGAATAATCAAAAGTATTTAAGAGGAAGACTTACCTCAAAGAGAACAAAAGTCTACGACTTGCTGCGCAAGAGCTCTGTTGTTTGTTTACACTGTCACGTGCGATCAGCCGCGTGAGCTTCCTGTCTAAAACGAGGAAATCGTGACGACGACAATATGGCTCAGTGTTTTAAGCTAAACGTTGTTTGCAGATGCCATGTATATGTAAATATATAGCAACAGATATATAAAACCTCGTGTCTCAGCGTTACCGTGCACTTTCACTGATATGGCATTTCTGGTGTCACTTTTCTCTATAACGCTCTCTCTCTCTCTCTCTCTCTCACACACACACACACACACACTGTGGTCTTTGATTTCATCATTTTCATATTTTGACAAATTTGTTTGAAGGCTGTAAAATAAATCGATTTAATAATGTTATTTTTAAAATATATTTTATTTGGGTTAAATCAACACGTTTTTGTACATAAACTTGAAACTGGACTCGTACAGTCTCTCTCTATAAGAACAGAAACACCCTACAAAGGCTCGTTATCAGTGCAAAATTGCATTGAGGTTTTGCAAAAACGACGTGCTTTACTTGCTCTGTAATTCAGCCTGAAACTGCCTCAGACCTAATAATAACTAAAGTAATACACAGGGCTTCGACAAAGATAAGCAAACTATATACTATGGCAGACTCCACGAATCAAACTATGGAGCTGGAAAGTTGACACGTCGATGAAGCACCATCAGCCCATTTACTGTGTAAATCGAGTGTAATGTTTCATTTTTAACACCAGATGGCGACCCCTGGAGAGGTCAGGAGCACCACCTTTTTTCTTCTTTTTTTTTTTTGTTGGTGTTGAAGCGTCAGTGTGTCAGCAGGTGAGAAACAGCGTAACTGCTGCACCGCCCACAGCCAAACCAAGATCAAAAGTCTGAGGTTGTGAGTGTCAGTCAGTGTGTCTGATCACACTGATCTGAAAGGCTTCTGGTGTCTGCAGAGAGAATGATAACTTCCGAAACATTAATTTGGTTCTTCAGTAATTGAAGGGGAAAGTCTTTTGTCCTTTAGGGATGTATCGTCGTCTTTTCGTGGTTGCCGGTCTGCTGTCATCCTATATGGGTAAGAAAAAGAGCTGGGTTATGCTGATTTTGTTTAGAGCAACGATTTAATTCACGTTCAGTCAAAGAGAAAAGTAAATCAGAAGTGCCAAAGAACGTTAGGGATTTTACTGAAAGGCAAATTTAAAAGGTCGGTTAACTGCAAAACGCCCTCGTCATGCATCGCTGTTATCAGATAAAGATCACAGGAGCCAACAGGTGTTTTTTTTTCAGGATTTCTTTAAATTAACTTTTCCAAGCGGTGAACAGTGACTCCTGGCCGTCAACAGGATACTTAACAGCACAAGCTCAACATGACCTTTCATTGCACGTGCCGCGGATCCAAGCAATACTGCGATTGTTTGTCTTCCACTAGTGCGAGAAAGTGTTTGTTTAAACTTCACCTGCTGCCGTTACCTCTGTAAATCATGCCAAACCAGTTAGCTGAAAAATAATAACTCGGCGTCCTTAGGTCAAGCTTTAAATCTGCAGTGATCTCAGGACGTGTTAAGAGATTTTCAGAATAAAAGAATAGTTTCATATTACATTCTGTAGTAGTGCTGTATAATTACTACAAACACTGTAGTCATAGTATTTTTAACCAGTGCTGAAATTATGGTTATTTAATGTAATTACTCACAAAGTTTGAAAAAACAAAACCATAATGCATTTAAAAGTAACCCCAAATCAATACGAATATAATACATCTATAAATGGATAAGAGAGGAAGAGAAAATAACAGATATGTCAATTAAATATGCCACAGTCTAGTGCAGAGGGAATTTGGGGGACTTGAAAGAGGAAAAAACACAAACATAATTGTGAACAGCAATGATGTGCAATCATTTAATCATAATTGTTCTTTAATTGTTAAAGATGCACACACTGCATGCCTGAATCAAATGAAATGTACGGTTTGTTAACTGGTGCAGAACTGTGCACCATGTTCAAAGTTTCTGATGTTCAGTCTTAACCATGTCTGCATGTCTTAATGAGGAGTTGCTGCCATGTGATTTGTGTGAATAGATATTTGCACTGACATGCAGTTGAACTGGTGTACCAAATAAAGTGTGTTTCTATGCATCTTGCTTACATAAAT
This sequence comes from Pundamilia nyererei, assembly GCF_000239375.1. Classification (NCBI taxonomy): domain Eukaryota; kingdom Metazoa; phylum Chordata; class Actinopteri; order Cichliformes; family Cichlidae; genus Pundamilia; species Pundamilia nyererei. The sequence continues at coordinate 96,696 of NW_005187953.1, forward strand.
GTCACAATTATCTGTGTCCTGACAAAGTGTGGGACGTAGAGTATGTGTGAAACAGTGTGGGATATTTTCAATTATGTACAAAGTATACATCTTACAGGTTTGGGGACTTCCCCACCTTACCTCATGAACATCACTGGCCAATATCTTAATCACGCTGAACCAACCAGTGCAAACCTCAATAGATGGACTCGTGCCAATAGTTGTATCATTAACCAAATACTATGCATTTAAAAATAAATGCCATCAGAAATGCAGTGCATTCAGAAGTTCATGATTAATTGGATGAGAGAATATTTGAGTGACTAAGCCGTCATTGTTGCGTCACAGGAAAGTACTGCTGCAACGTTATGCAGGTGAAAAAGATAATAAGTGCAAGCAGCTGATTGTGGCATTCAAAGTCCTCAGAAACAAACGTCCTTGTCAGTCTTGCAGCTTTGTTTTCTGTCGGGCTCTCTGGGTGGTAATTTTCTTTCATTTCAAATAAGATAAGATGGCCAAACCTGGATAAGAGAAAAAATAAATCAACAATGTCACCAAAACAAACAAAGAAACAACAAAAAAAAACAGTTTACTGTGTCAGAATTTTTTTTCTTTTAAAAAGGGGCTTTCTCTTCTGGATGTCGTACTTTTGTTACAGATGTATGCCCTTATAGCTTTAACGTGGCATTAAAAATATATGGGATAGACTTGATTGTCTCTGTAATGTAACTGTAATCCTGCGGGTCAATACTCAGAGTATTGATCAGGATTTGAAAAAGACGGGTAAACTGCAGAGTTTGCCTTGTAGCTCCGTGCTCTCTTCACCTATAACACATAGAATAACATACAGGAGTCAATCCACCTGGAGGCATTGAATACCTTCTAGTAAAGTTTTACTCACATTGTTTATTACTTCATTAACTTTAGTTTTTATCATTTTAATATGGTTGTTTATCCTTTTTGTGTTTTGTTTTTTTTCTTTTCTTTTTTCTAGGTGGATCCCCTGCTCAGGATCAGCCAGTGCACGTTCTTGCCTTTGCTGGTGGAGATGTTATTCTACCGTGCAGTTTCCATATCTCTGACAAGGAAGACTTTCCGACTGTTGAGTGGTCCAAGGAAGGCTTGAAGCCAGATGTTGTCTTCTTGTACCGGGATGGCTGTGAGGCCTACGAGATGAAGAATCCAGCCTTCGAATACAGGACAAGCCTCATCATGAAAGAGCTCAAAGATGGAAACATCTCATTACGGATCTCCAATGTGCAGGTGCCTGATGCTGGAAAGTACCAGTGCCTCATATTCCAGAAAAATGTCGCCAGGAAGGTTACAACAGTGGAGCTGTTTGTGGGTATGTCCACTCATGTTCATTTCCACACAAAGAGTTCACCATTGAATTGCCTAAGTGTGCTCCACCCACTTAAATGTTGGGTTCTTGTCCAATTCAGCTAAATTCATTTAACATGCGATCAGGATCTGGGTTTTACTTTAGAGTCAGAGCTCGAATGGGCACAATTTTGAATTACAGGAGGATAAACCATGCTCCACAAAGTTTATGCTAGGTTAGATGGTGGTCCTTGATATAAGCTGACCCTACCCCTAACAGCACAGAGCTATTTAAACATAGACAGTATCTGTGAGCTGCTTCTTTTCTGCATCTGTATCTCATTTCATCTTCTATCTATTTGATTTTCCTTTTGAATAAACAATTGAGCTATTAATTATACCTAAAAATCTGAATCCGTTCTTCGGGTCGTATAGCAACTGAATAAAAATCAATGATACGTCCATAAATCCACACACTTGTAAAACTTCTCACATTTCAGCCTTTAGTTGTCAACAGTCTAAAACTACTTCAAAGTTAAATGAGTCTTAATGAGTATCAAGCTTTATTGGTTGATAAAGTTAGCCACTATCTTGCTAGAGAAAACTTTCCTTCTGTTCAAATGTACTGTTTATGGAGGTCAACAGAAGAAAGCATAGGAAACAGGGGAAACTGGCTTCTTTTAGACAGTGGAGCTGAACAGAAGAGTTGCACCAACCACCAATAAAAGACGAGTAGACCATATTTTGACTGTGACATATACAAAGCTGCTCTAGTTGAGTTCAAAGATAAAAACATAGCATAATAGATCCAAAAAAGGAAACTTTAAACAGATTTCCAAATGGCCTGTATTTATATAGCGCTTTACTAGTCCCTAAGGACCCCAAAGCACTTTACATATCCAGTCATCCACCCATTCACACACTGGTGATGGCAGCTACATTGTAGCCACAGCCACCCTGGGGCACACTGACAGAGGCAAGGCTGTTGAACACTGGCGCCACCAGGCCCTCTGACCACCACCAGTAGGCAACGGGTGAAGTGTCTTGCCCAAGGACACAACGACCGAGACTGTCCAAGCCGGGGCTCGAACCGACAACCTTCCGATTATAAGGCAAACTCCCAACTCTTAAGCCACGATCGCCCACAAATGGAAGGAACAGAATAGAGATTATTTAAACACAGAGCCACTACTTTCAGCTATATATCACACTTTAGTGGCAAGTATCCTGAGTATGGGCTGTAAATATAGTAGCAGTTATGAAAAACACTGAGAATCAATTCCACTTTGCTCTTTAAATAATACATTGTGTACATAACATTTAATCCTCATGGGTTAAAAATATGTGACTGTTTTTTGAGTCGTTTCTGAAGCTTAAAGTACAAACAACAGCTTCATCCACAGGAATGTCCTTTGAGTTCAGTGTGTGTACATATTTGACTCTTTTTTTTTTTCTTTTCTTTTTAATAGTTGGGCGTTTCATAACAGGTTGAACTGGTTGATCATTAGCCTCATTGCTCATGTAGCAATCGCCCACCTGTGGGCTGGACCGGAAGAACATATCCGGTGTGTCCTCATTTGGTTTCATGTCTCTCTGTTTAAATGTGATTTGGACCAAACGTGGACATTAAATCAAGCTGCCACTGCCAATAATGAAAAACAGGAAATGATACTATTGCATTTCTTGAAATTCTTGTTTCATTCATGTCTCCATTAAATCCCTGAAGTTGAGTCACAGTCATTAGACCTTAAACAAGCAACCATTGCATCACCAAACCTCTGCCAGGGATAGTAGATAAAATTCTGTTATTGTTACAAATTTGGATATATTTTTGTCCCTAATGAATGAAAAATATTAACACAACCATGGTGGTACCTGCATCATTTTTCGGGGGGTGGGGGGTCTGTAAAGTAAATTGTGTGTGCTAAACCTTCAAATGACACCAGCTTTATTTCATTATTTTACTGGGAATATGGCCAGTTGGCCTTGCTCAGAAGTACATATTATACTATTAATAATATTTGACCAATGTAAGATTTAAACTCCTGTAAAAGTTGCCATGATTAAGGATTGGTTCACATGAGATAATCTTTCTTTCATCAGAGGAACAGACTTTTTATAGGAGGAGACACGCATCTACTTAAACGCTCAATTTCAAGGAGCTTTAGAAAAGTTGATTACTTTATAAAAAGCACAGCTCCATATAAATATCATAGGGTCGTGACCTTACAGTTTAAATCGCTCTGAGGCAACTGCTGTTGTGATTTGATACAGTCTATAAATAGTTTAATTTAATTGTGTAAAAGCAGTTTGTATTGTCTGTGTATCACTTAGTGTCTTTCATTCTTCTTCAGAAGCCAAGAGTGTTATAAAGTGTGGGTTTGACGTCATAGATGTAACTTAAACCTGTTATTGTTTTTATGTTAATCAGAAATAAGGACAGGTGCGTCGGATGGCAGATTTAATGATCACACCTTCTGGTTTTGTTGTTTTTACAGTGGCTGTTTCTGAGCCAAGGCTTTCAGTGATTTCAGCAGAGGGTGATGCCATAACTTTGCATTGTGAAGCAAACTGCTGGCTGCCAGAGCCTCAGGTAACATTTCTGGATGACAATGGAAAAAACATCTATGGGGAAAACCCCAAAGGACAACAAGATGCCCGTGGATATTTCACTGTGACACGAAGAGCCACTCTGCAAAGAGCTACCAGCAGGTTATACATATTTTTTTAGACATTAATAATTGGATAAGCATTTTTAAATTTTATTACAGTACTGTGCAAAAGTCTTGAATCTGTCTCTTTATATTCTGATAGGACAACAGGAAAACACAGCATCAGAACTCATTGTTTCTCTGGCTCTAATCTCATTAGGTAACTGTCAGGAGTAGTTCTCGTGCAGTGTAACCCTATCTGCTGTGGACTGGCCTCCTGAGAGCCAGGGCCCCTATATTCACACTGTGAGATCATCAGGACACAACACAAAATAAACATCCAAAGGAGAATTTCAATGACCTTCAGCAACCCCGATGACTATTCTTGAAGACTACCTAAAGAAATGACAAGAAACATTGCCTAAGAGAGTTCAGACTGTGGGCCCATTTGTGTTTGTACTTTTCAATAAATCACTGCACTTCCCCCCATATAATTCTTTAGGTGGGAAAAAGTGCAGTGATTTATTGCATGTAGACTTGCTCAAGACTTTTGCACAATACTGCAGATTATGTTTAACCAACTAACTGTGAAATTAGATTTTCACTTATATGATGTGAGGTATAAACTGTGTATTTGTCAAACAGTGTCACCTGCAGAGTTCATCAACCAGAGTTTAACCAGACCAGGGAAACAAAGATCCTCATACCAGGTATGCCAGATCTTCACGTGTGCATTCAAACACCAATATTCACATTTTTTTAAATGCATTTGCTATCTATTTGGGGTTTATGTGTAGGTTTTATTGGGATTTCTATAAATTACCGTGTGTGGAGTTTTATCAGATGACCACTATGTTAACCATTTGCTCTCTAGTTGCTTTCCACATGTCACTTCACACCAGGATTGACACCCTAACCCACTGTTGTCTTTATTTTAAGCTGTAAGAAATCCACACCAGACCTGGGTGTGCCCTCATGCTTTGCGCATCTTTTATTATCTCTGTCACGCTTGCTGTACACGCTTGGCTGCCAGCCATACACATCAACGATGATCCCCAAACATAGGACCCTACACAGATTCTAGGCTGATTGCAATGCACAGGTGCGTCTGCCTTCCCTGCAACGGCACCGCAGAACACACCTGTGATTGATCATGTAGTTCTAGCCAAAATATCTATACTTAGAGACCGATCCATCCACCCATCCATTCTCTTCCGCTTATGCATGTCTTTGGATGCTGGGAGAAAGCCAGATTACCTGGGGAGAACCCACGCAAACACAGGGAGAACATGCAAACTCCCCACAGAAAGACCCCGGCCTGATCGTGGAATTGAATTCTTGCTGTGAGGCAACAGTGCTTACCACCGTGCCACTGTGCTGCTTAGAGATCATGATAACAAATTATATCTTTACTCCAATACAACCTATGTACGGCCTCTGCACCACATGCTTGCCAGTTTGCATATCGCCTCTATTCTTGACATTGTCTGGAGTCCTGTTGAGTTTGTTGGCAGTACAGTTTAGCATGTGTCACTGTCTCAATCTAGTAGCCTGATTAAGAAACCTGGCAGGGCACTGGGTGTTTATTTCCTACCAATAAGGACCCATTAGACTTGAAGAAAAACTTGCAGATATATGGTATTTTATATTAAGTATAATATGAATTATCTGTTCATATGTCAACACAATGTTATGTCATTTCAGGTGTCTGCATGAAGTCTGATCCTCACACTATCGCCATCACCATTGGAGGAACAGCACTGTTTTTCTTAGTTGCAGCTGGAGTCGTTGCCCTTTCATGCATAAAATGCTTCAGATTTGGTGAGTCACAGTTCTGAATTATACAAAAAAATGCAAAGCAAGGGCCATTGATATAGACTGCCAGTGAGCAGTTGAGAAACATTTTTAAATGACAGCAAAGTGGTTTTGGTGTTTTATTTTTTTATTGTTGTTGTTGTTGTTGTTGTTGTTGTTTTTGTTTTAAGGATGAAGAAAAATGTAGTTGCTCTTTACATAGAGAACACAAAGACAGAATTACATGTGTGTAAGGTGGAAACTCAGGGGTTTTGAGACTGACTCAATAGTATACACTGATCAGGCATAACATTAACGATAACTGACATGGCACCAGTAAGTGGGTGGGATATATTAGGGAGCCAAGTGAACATTTTGTCCTCAAACTTAATGTCAGAAGCAGGAACAACTGGTATGCATAGGCATTTGAGCAAGTTAATTTGGGCCTAAATTGTGATGGCTAGATGACGAAGTCAGAGCACCAACGAGTTCATGTTGAGCCAAGGCTCACTGATGGATGTGCGGTCCGATCCAACAGACGAGCTACTGGAGCTCAAATTAAAGAATTAATTAAAGTTAATGTTGTTTCTGATAAAAGGTGTATGAATACATACACTGGGAAACACTTGGGAAACACTTGGTACCACAATGTACTTTTGGAAAAAGGCAAGCAGCAGATCCTGTTATACTGTTCTGCTGGAAAATCATTGCTCCTGCTACCCATGTGGGTAATACTTTGATACGTACCACCTACCTAAGAATTGTTTTTGCAGACCATGTACCCCTTTCGTGGAAATGGTTCCCTGAACTTTTTAGCAACATAATACACAACGTAATAAAGCAAAAACGGATCATGAATGGTTTATGAAGCTCAATCCAATCTGTTCGTCTGTGACATGTGTTTGGACAAAGAAGTCCAGTCCATGGAGGACCAACTTCACAACTTCCACGACTTGAAAGACGTTTTTCTAACATCTTGATGTTTTGACAGTGAAAAAGGGACCAAAACAATATTCAATGGGTGATCATATTGTTTTGCCTGATCTGTGTATTTCTTGGAGTTCCTTTGTCTGTACAGTGATCATAGTTTTTGTTTTGTTTTCCTGAAGTCATAAATCAAGTGAAAGGTTGGATAATTTTCCTATAGCCATCTATACAGTTTGAATTCTATTTTCCACAAGATGATTCAGCTTTTTTTATTTTATTTTACACAGCTATTGTAAAGCGGCCAGTGAACAGAAAGACATCAAATCAAAGCCTCCTCCACCCGACAAGAGTTAACAGCACAGACAGCTCGTTAAATGGCAGCATTGGACAGATGAAAAGACAGTCTGGGTTTCTTATCGAAGATGAGACTCAAAAACTACAGGACAGCAATGTTGTTTCCTACAACGGTGGAACAACTGTCCAATGTCATTCCACACCCACAGCAGACGTTTCAAAACCCTCCAAACTACTGTTAACTCACGACCCTGACAACAAGAGCTTGACCAGTGTGTACAATCCAAACCCATCTTCAGCTTCAACCAGCTATAAAACTCCAAAATCTGATGACTTACCCAAAAGCAGGGGTTCAAAGCTTATCATCAAAAGGCAAAACAGCTTTCCAGACCCTGGTCACATATCTCAAAGAAACCACCGTATATACAGCAGTCCAGCTATTTTACAACTACACTTACCAACATCCAACCCTTCTTCTGCTCTCAGTAGCCACCAGATGATCAACTCCAGTGTCTCACCCCATCAAAGCACCCACCATCCTCAGCGTAGACACTCGCCAGGACTTCCACAGTTAGCTGAATTTCATAACCGTCACAGCCTCCTGAGAAATTTACCTGAAGAAGATGAACATAAAAGTTTATTAAGAAATGAAAAGTAAAGGAAATGTAAGCTGTACATTTCAAGCATAAGGCAAGACAATGTTTGCTCGGTTTAAATGACTGAAACTCCTTAACTGAGCAATAACTAGAAACTGAAATTTCACACCAGTCATGGAAGCACGGAGTAGGGGCTTGACAGTCAGCTGCAGTGTCTCCTGTTCTTTGAATGTTTTTAATATTAAGCATGATTTCGTTCTTTTTCTTTGCATTACCAGTCAAAAAATGGGACCAGACCATGATGTATGGTGCTTGCGATACTTTTGCTTATATATAAAAGGCTGTTTCTTTTTACTTTCATATTAAGAGTTGGGGCTAGTTTGTATGTTTTTGTTTGTTTGGAGAAAAAAACCAGTTCTTTGTTAACATTGTTAACACTCTGTGGGGCGATCATGGCTCAAGAGTTGGGAGTTCGCCTTGTAATTGGAAGGTTGCCGGTTCAAGCCCCGGCTTGGACAGTCTCGGCCGTTGTGTCCTTGGGCAAGACACTTCACCCGTTGTCTACTGGCTGTGGTCAGAGGGCCCGGTGGCGCCAGTGTCCGGCAGACTAGCCTCTGTCAGTGCGCCCCAGGGTGGCTGTGGCTACAATGTAGCTGCCATCACCAGTGTGTGAATGGGTGGATGACTGGATGTGTGAAGCGTTTTGGGGTCCTTAGGGACTAGTAAACCTATACAAATGCAGGCCATTTCACCATCACTTTGTTAACATATAGGAGTGCTTTTCCAATAGATGAAATAATTTTAGCAAATTTTTTTCTTGCACTTTAAAGCCTTTTTTTACTTGCTATTGTATTTTTTTGTATAGTGTTATGTATCAATGGGCTTGAGAAAAAATATATTTCCAATTATGTTTTTGCATAAACTGTGCAAATGGAAATTGATATGTTTGTATTTTTATAGATGAAACATTGGACATTGAGCTCTGTTTCACTGGCTCATGTAACAAAAATGTTTTGTTATCCAAAAAAAAAAAAGACTCCCAAATCATTCTTGTTTGCTAATGTTTTGCACAAGGTCATTTGTGCCTTTGTTTGCTGCCCTGATTATCCCAGTGTACTTTCTGCTGGCATGAATCAGAGCTAATTTCCCTGACTTTACTTTTTACTCAGGAAATGCTTTTATCGCTGCCCCGATTTTAAGTGTCAGATGACTCCACCAGGAACACTTAACCCAGGTGTTAAGTGTTTATTTATTTCATTGTATCTTTTCATATCTATATTGATGTAAGTCTTTAGTATTACTTTTATGTCTTCAACTGTGTCTATTATTATTATTATTATTATTATTATTATTATTATTAAAAAGTTGTAGTTTGTAAAGTTTGTAGGGCAAAAACATGTCTCGGTTTGTAAAGTTTGTTGAATTTGCACACACTGACGACAAAGATTAATACATTGAAAAGTACAAACACAAATGGGTACAAAGTCCGAACGCTCTTAGGCAATGTTTCTTGTAATTTCTTTAGGTAGTCTTCAAGAATATGCCTCAGGCTTCCTGAAGTGCATTCACAGTCAAAAATAAGCACTTGCACCCGTTCATACATTTTCCCAATGCATTGTCATGTGACTTGTGTTATCCGTGTGTATATTCAGGTTGGAACGTCCTTGTGTGCTGGGAGAAAATGTTCTCCCACACTCATAAACGGAAAGAAAGAAAGAAAAAAGTCAAGGCATCAAGTGGCAAGTTTAGTCCATTGTGCTACAGTGAAACTGGTAGCACAAAATGCTTTTATCACTGTATGCCCCAGAGGGGTCGATGGCACGATATGGCAGCCTCGCTTCTGTCAGTCTGCCCCAGGGCAGCTGTGGCTACAACTGTAGCTGCCTCCACCAGTGTGTGAATGTGAGA
>NW_005187953.1:106229-108376 GCF_000239375.1 Pundamilia nyererei
CAATCCATTATTATTATTATTATTATTATTATTATTATTATTATTATTATTATTATTATTATTTTATTTTATATTTTAATGACAGTTTAGGACATTAGGTAGCTATAAACACGGAGTGTACTTGAAAGCACCACACACACACCGATAGTGAAACCACATGAATGAACTCCAGGCAGTGTCTCTGTGCGTCCTGTCTACCGTACTGTCTTTAATGGGCTCGTCCTGTTTTCAGGCCGGTGTACACTTTCTATGAACTTTTACACCATTTCAGTGACTAAAGGGAAACTTCAGCCTTTGCCCCTTGGTGATGTATCAGCGCCTTTTTCTGTGTGCCAGGCTGCTGCTATTTTTTACAGGTAAGGAGGGGAATACTACTTCAGCTGCTATTATTACATTATATTACATGTGTTTATAGTTATATAAATGAGCTGCAAATTTATATAATCCCAATAGTAATGACAAAAAAGGTTACAAATGAAGTTACACAGAAGAGCAAAGAGGCAAATGTCCATGATTTGTACGTTTAAGTAACACAAAGTTTAAGGCTAAATAACAAATAAGACAAACTTGTTTTACCAGCTTTAAATTCCATGAACATGACAGCAAGAAGATCGTTGTGTTATTGTTAAAATGATAGTCTATGGGCAGAAATCTGTGCCATCAGAAACTGAATTTGAATAAGTTAAATTTGAATTTGAATTTATGGTTTGAAAATGATCATCACTAAATTGAAATTGAATTTTATATTTTGAAAATGAATTGATTTGCTTTGAAACTGAAATGGAGTGATATAAAATTATTCTGCTCATAATGTTTATGGACAGAATTTCTAGGTGCAGCAAGTGGCAGAAGGCTTTCAACTGGGTGGTCTCAGAATCAGTCAGGGACGAGTTCCTGCCCCAATTGGAGGAGTTTAAGTCTCGGGGTCTTGTTCACATGTGACAGGAGAAGGGGAGATCAATAGGCGTATTGGTGCTGCGGCTGCCGGGATGCGGATGCTGTGCCGGTCTGTTGTGGTGAAGAGAGAGCTGAGTGTAAAAGCAAACCTCCTGGGTGAGGTCTTAAAGGCATGTCCCACCAGGAGGAGGCCTCAGGGCAGACCCAGGACACACTGGAGAGATTATTTCTCTCAGATGGCCTCGGTGTCCCAACAAAGTCCCCGATTCTAATTGGATTTTCCTAAATCTTTTTATAAGTGCAAAATGTTTACATGTGAATGCAATTACTGTACATTACAAACTGTATGTTGACAGAACCGCCTTCGTGTTATTGCTATTATAACAGTAATTACAGGCTCACAGAGTGATAAGAGGGAGATATGACTCACACATTCTTGCATTCACAGTGTTGGAATATGAGATAAGTTATTGCATAGTTTCCACTGATGAGTCGGATTAACTTAAGACCTGTTTTCACATTTATACCTTGTGGTAGGATGTATGCAAAAGGTTATGTCAACAATACAAATCATTGTTCTTCTGTAAGAGGTGCAAATATTTTTCCGGGAGCAGAGATTTTGCTTTATGCCTCCGGCTGTTTCATGTGATCATCACTGTAATAATGCAGCTTACAATATTGTTATATTTTAATATTTTACTACTGCTACTATTATTCCTTACTAGTGTTGTTTGAGAGTCCATGCTAGTTTGCTAACTTGGATTAAAGGGCAACAGCCAAATTTTCTGGATCTCATGGGTGGCCCAGAATATTTGGTGCGCCTATGATTTATCAAAGGAACTCCAACCAGGAAACCAGAACGTGTGCAGCACCACAATGTTTGTCCCTTGTCCAGATATTCTGAATAGTTGTATGTTTACAGGGATTCCTGCTATTGCGCCTTATCATACTGCATTATTTTTGTGGCAGTTGTTTGAGTATCTGACTCTGAGGCATAAATGTGACTGTCAAAGTATCGTTTCAGTCACAAAGGCCAAGCTGCCTTTGATTTTATGCAGTTAAAGCAAAGGCACAAGAGTGATCCAGCACTCAAAGCACCCTTAATGGAAATTTATGGGAAATTTTGCAACATCAATCAACATTAATCGGGTCACATTTAGAACTTTTTTAAAGAATGTTTATGGAAAAACCTTTAACAGAAACAACTATACAATCTAAAAAATTGGGGACTCCTGAAATGTAAGATCTTT
>NW_005187953.1:109181-117240 GCF_000239375.1 Pundamilia nyererei
CTGAATAATTAATTAGACCAAAATGTCAAACCTGTTACTGTTAGGTCAAAGTCATCTCTAAGTTATGAAATTAAAATAATTATAGAAGTTAACTGAACTGCTTCCACATCTCCTGTACAAGAACCAGAAAAAAGAGAGAGAAAAAAAACCAAAAAACGAATCCACTGGTGACGTGGTTGGTGTTGTGTGTTGCATTTTTTTAATGTCCTGGAAATTAATGAAGTATAGCTAATTCAACCCTCTTTAAAAATAAATGTATTTGATTGTTAAAGCATTTTTCTTGCATCCACAAATGTTAGCATGATTCTTATGATTTAAATCTTCTTGAGGCATATTCATCGGAAGATTTCCTAGATGTGCACAATTACATTGCATTTCTCTGGAGTTTCCATCAGTCTCACAGTCAGAATGAGCGCCATAGGTTAAAAAAAACAACCCATAGCTTTACTGTTTAGCTATCACTACTAATAATAATCATGATCTTATTACCTTTGTTGTGTCACAAGTGAAAATGGATCTTGTTTATTTAATCTCCTACATGCATTGTTGCACTAAGTTATCGCAGCATAAAACCATGAAGCTGTCAGTCTGACGCAGTGGACTTTTTTTTTTAAACTTTTGTTTATGCTGCGTGATTTTCAAAGTATGAGGAAGCGCTCTCTATCTGCCACGTGAGGTGGTAGAGTTTGTCTTTGGTTCTACAGTTGTTTGTAATTCCTCGATCATTATTAATTAACCATCTCTTTTATCTCATCTGGTTATGCACTGCCATTTGTGACTGATACAGTGTTGCTCAAAGAAAGTCACTCAGCCATCTTTATTTTATAGTTTTTACAGTCAGTGGCTGCAAATCATCTCACCTTTGTGCAGCCTGATGAGACAATCATGATGACATGATATCTGCTGCCATATCAAGGAAGGAAAAACACAAAAACACAAGATTGCGTAAGCAAACAACTGTTCTTGCGCAAGAAAGCAAATACAAGCCACTGAATAATTTAAAGAGCCAAACAGCAATTGGCAAATGCAAATGCTATATCTCAATCTGGTCGCAAGTAGGAAACTGACTAGTATAAAAAACTGAAAAGTATGGCAAAAAAAAAAAGTTCAATTCCAGTTGCACAAATAAGGTCCGAGGTCTCATTATTACAAGTAAATGCAATACCATCGTATAGGAGTCAGTGGAATAGTAGTGCTATCCAGTGCAGCTTTAAAAAGAAAAAATCATGTCTTTGTTTTATTATTTGTCTGATTGTTAACTGCATAACTGAAATAAATGAAAACAAGCCCAAGTTATAAATATAGTGACTGAAAGAATAAGAATTCTGTCAAGGTCAGCGGGGCGAGCCGTGTGGAATTAGTAAAGGACCCAAGATGCAGGCACTGCTGATGTGAGATAGCTTTATTTGTGGCGACTGAAAATACAAAAAGGTGACGGTGGCGAAAAAACAGAACTGAGAAAACCTAAACTGGGACGACTAAGCATAAAACAAACCTGAAGCCAGAAACAGAGATGCAGGAAGACACAGAGAGAAAACCATAAGATGCTGTAGGGAGATAACGCAGATGAACCAGCAACTAACAGGCAGACACAAGGCTTAAACACACAGAGGGATAACGAGGGACTGAGACACAGAAGGAAGGCACAGCTGGGAGTAATCTGACATGACGGGACAGGTGATAATTGAACACACTGCGATCAGACACGGACCTTCAAAGTAAAACAGGAAACACACACACACATGCAAAGACACAGACTTAGAGACCTGACTACACTAGAGGGGATACACAGGCAGGGATGACACAAAACAGAGGGAGCACAGAATAAACACTGGGAAACCAAAACACAAACAGTCATAATTCATAATAGTATCAAAAGTAAAAGTACAAAAACCAAAAACACTGGGTCACCGACCCAGGACTGTGACAAATTCAGGCCTTCAGAGTCAGAGTAGAACTACTTCTCCTTCAAAGAAGCCGTTTGAAATAATTATAACTGGATGACTCCTAGGTGGGGTGTTTTGGGTGGATTCGGGTATGAGAATTCCTGAGGACACACCTGAAAATAACTGGAGTAATTACATTATTAAGTTGGTTTGGGAATGCCATGGAGAAGGAGGTCTGGGCAGATCTGTTTAGACTGCTCGTCCCTCACCCAGAGATGAATAAGTAGTATAAAATGTAGTATTAAATGAATACATTTATTCATATATTTATGTATTTTTTTCCTAGGTGAACATGCTGCACATGGTAAACAGAGGCAGGTTCTAGCATTTGCTGGTGGAGATGTTATTCTACCATGCAACTTCAGGATCTCTGACAGCACTGACTTTCCGACTGTTGAGTGGTCCAAAGAAGGTCTGAACCCAGACGTGGTCTTCCTGTATCGGGATGGCTGTGAGACCTACGAGATAAAGAATCCAATCTTTGAGTACAGGACAAGCTTGATCATGAAAGAACTGAAAGATGGAAACATCTCATTAAGGATCTCCAATGTGAAAATGTCTGATGCAGGGAAGTACAAATGCCTCAAGCTCTGGAAGAAAGCTCCTCGGGAGGTCACAGAAGTGGAGCTTGTTGTTGGTACGTCCTCTCAAGTTCACTTAATAACCAAAGCTAGGAATGCTGCACAGGCCTTGGACCTTGTCTAGTTTATCAAATCGTAGACTGAACGAACCAAGTAATGTGAATGACTCCTTTTATACATTTCTGTGAATTATTCAGATTCAGTGTCCAAATAGACCCAGCGACGGCATTTTGATGGACTAAGCCAAGTCACGTCTAAATGATGAAAGAGGATAACACGCTTGCTTGAGTGTAATTTTCGTAGTATTCGCATCTCAAAACAGCATCAAAAAGACTTTTTGGCTGATTGTAAGATTGTAACACATGGTTAGATAGACATTTTTGCAGTACAGCTGGCTTCTGTGAGGCAACAGTGCTAAGCAATTTTTGGCCCATAAAAATGACCAAAAAAAAACAGCTAGTTGTTAATACTTCAACAGTAATTTCATAATAGAAAACATTTTTTAGCAGCTCCATTACACTTTGTGGGTAAATCTAGAACCTGTGTTTACTCTGAGTATGAAATGAAGCTTGTGAATGGATAAGAAGTAACTGACACTTCTAAGCTTGCGTGAAGTACTGTGTCAACAAAGGCTGAGAGTTCAGTCTGTGCACACATGTGCGTTAGAGTGTCTCAGGTTCAACTGGTTTTGTCCTCATTATGTTGTCATTATGTGCTCTCTCCAGTACTTTAAATTGTGTACAGAGTAAACTCTGTACACTATTTGTTCCCCATGTAGTTATTCTAAAAATCACGTCTCTTTGAAGTTGTTTACCAAGTTTATGTGATTAATTGGTTGATATTTCACTCTAATGAAGCTTCTAAAGAAGACTTTTTATAGTGTTTTATTTTATTAAGAAAGATTTTAATCTTTACCTATTTACCTTTTGATAACTTGGTTATCTTTAGCTACTCACAGTGAACTACATTTGGTATAGTTGGTTGCCTGAAGCTTAATTAAGACAATGGCTTGAATTATGCACATACAAACTAGTCATGAAGCTGGTTATTCAGGATGTGATGACAGATGAAAGATTCAGTTGGCACACCTGATCAGATTATTTTTGTTTACAGGTGCAGTCTCGGAGCCAAAGCTCTCAGTGGTTTCGGTTGAAAGATGTGGGGTGACTGTGCAGTGTGAGGTGAACTTCTGGCCAACAGAGCCTCAGGTAACATTTCTGGATCACCAAGGAAACGACATCCCTGCTCAAAGTTCAGAAAGAGATCGAGATGCCAGCGGACGTTTCATCGTCAAACAAAGAGTTACTCTGCAGGAAGGAAACAGCAGGTTCAACTGACATCATTGCTCCATCTTTCAAAACTCACTGATAATTTATTTTGTGTAACATAAACAAAATGTTTTCCTTATGCCTCAGACACATCAGAAGTTGCTCTCTCATATGCAAGAGGTTGCGATGCAGTACATCATGTATCATGAAACAGACTTGTTGTTGAGTTAAGACATCATTAGTGCAATGTGAACAGGAATCGTTTTAAATCTTATGACCTTATTTTGACTGGTCATTGGCATTTATGATTTCTTTAAAGGTAAAACTCTTGTGTATGAACGTATTTCTCTCTGTGAAGTCTTAAACGTCCAAAGCAATAGACACAAGAGATGTGAAGAAAAGAGCGAGGGCAGAGGGTGAGATGTGCATGGATGACTTGCTGCAGTCACCCCTAAAGGGAGCACCCAAAAAAAAAAAAAAATTTAAATTTGGTTCTATTAAATTGATCCTGTTTTCTTAAAAGATTTAACCAGTGATATACCATGTTTGGTAAGTAAATCAGACACAAGCAGCCAGTTTTTTTTCCCCAACTCATCATTATATTTAATTTCTTAAAAAACATCTATCCATCCATTTATCTTCTTCCAATTATCTGGGGCCGGAAGTCTAAGCAGAGAAGCCCAGACCTGTCTCTCCCCAGCCACCTCCTCCAGTTTGCCCATAGCAACACCAACAACAAGGCGTTCCCAAGCAGCTGAGTGTCCACTGGGAGGAGGCCCGGGTGGTTCAGGCATTTGACACTGTCAGATGCCTGAACCACCTCAACTGCCTCTTTTCGATGTGGAGGAGCAGCGGCTCTACTCTGAGCCCCTCCCGAATGGCCCGACTCTCTAAGGGAGAGGCCAGTCACTCTTCGGAGGAAGCCCAATTCTGCCGCTTCTATGTGTGATCTTGTTTTTTCAGTCACTACCCACAGCTCATGACCATAATTGAGGGTAGGGAGGTAGATTGATCGGCTAACAGAGCGCTTCACTTTGACACTCATCTCTCCCTTCATCATGATGGACCAGTTTGGCATCTGCATCACTGCAATCACTCATGGTGCAGGAACTCGTCCCTGAGTGGGCACTCCACCCTTTTCCAGCTGACGACCATGGCCTCCGGAATGAGAATCATGTGCTGATTCTCATTTCCACCGCTTCACACTTGGCTGCAAACCGTTCCAGTGCAAGCTGGAGGCCATTACCCGATGATGCCAACAGAACCAAAACATCTGTATAAAGCAGACATGAGATTCTCTGTGAAAGCCTTCCACCGCTTGGCTACACTTAGAAATTCTGTCCATAAAAATTCTAAGCAGAATCGGTGACAAAGGGCACTTACTGTTAAAAATATTTTGAAAACAAAACACCTTTGTCCACATAAAATGTTACTAATTTACTCTAAAACTAACCAACTTGCATTTGTTCTCACAGCATCACCTGCAGGGTTCACCAGCCAGAGATGAACCAGACCAGAGAGACAAAGATCCTCATATCAGGTACACGGGGACTTGAACATCACACATGTACCTGCTGGCTAACAGAATAAGAGAAATGCAGCCTGTTGTAGGAAGTTCACTTACTTTTAAAAACTCCAATCTGCTCATGAACTGCAGATGCAAATTAGTGTTAAACTCTGGAACAGTGCATCAAATGACAACAATCATGTTTATATAATACATTGTCCCTTTTTAACTAAAACAAATAAAAAAAGAACTACCACCATACATATCCAACCTCAAATCAAATCATATGCAATTTGATTAATCTGTTCATTAAATAAACAGTTTTCTTGCATTATCTCACATCTGAGTTGTAGGAAGTTGAAGGTGATTCAATTATTTTCAGGTATAGTCTGAAAAGTCTTCCGATAATTAGCTCGGGAAACATCTTGTTGTAATAAAATAAAAACATAAATGTGTTTTAATTTGTATACATGGAGCCATTTACGTGATTATGCAACACTTCTTAAGAAAGGAAGCTGCTTAGTTTGCCATAGTTCCTAGATATTGGAAAACCAGTTCTATGTTGCAGACATCATGTTTGTGATTTAGCAGATAATGTGATCAGATGTTAACATCATGCATGTTGTTATTTCAGCCACCTGCAGCTCCGACATTTGCACCGCTGCCTTTGCTGCTGGAGGATTGGCTTCTGTCTTATTTTCAGCTATATTAGCTCTACTGATATATAAGGAACACAATAAATCAAGTAAGTCACTGTCTTCATTTAACAAAGATGATTCAGCTAAAAAGTGAAGACATGAGCGAAGTGGTGAGCATCTAAGTGTTTTCTCTGCCTTGAAAAGGTTCACGTCTGTAGTGTCGTCCAACTGCCACAGGATGGCAGACATGCACCTCTCAAACAAGAACCACATGCTCAAAGAGACCACAGACCTCAAAGTGCTGTTGCTGAGTACTTACTCGTACTTAAAGACAGCTTGTTTCAGTAGAAAAAACAATAGCAACAGCTTTGCTTTTAGTGCTATCAAAAACATCAACCCACTCTTCAAAAGAAAAAAAAAACAATGTCCTGTAAGACTTGTGAAAGTCTATTAATGTCACATATTATAAAACAAAAGCTAGAAATATAGTTGCAGTGTTCTTAATGGCCAAAGGTGCACACATAGTGGCAGCTGTGGCTCAGGTGTTAGAGCGAGTCATCTGCCAATCGTAAGCCTGGTGGATTCGTCTGACTGACTACGCGCTGAGGTATCCGTGTTCAGATACTGAACCCCATTTTGACCCCAGTGCATTCATGTAAATGCTATAAAGTACTTAAGCGCTGCATGAACACATGTGATTGGGTGAATGAGACTTAGATGTCTGCTCAACTGAGTAGAAAGGTGATATACAAGTACCAGTCCATAACATTTACTTCTCCATAATCACCAAAATATCTTTATTTAGTATCTCTACTTGTTTCATGTCTATTCAGGGACACCTCTAGAAATCTTTCATATGGGGGCCAAAAAAATATCGGGGTGGCACAGCAAAGACAGAACAGTGAGGGACATCTAAAGTGACAAAAATGATATATGCAGGAATAAATAACAAGTTAATGTTTCAACTCATTGTAGGGTGTCTTGCCCTCTCTTGTGTTCACTTGTGTTCTTGGTGCTGGGGGTCACTTGGGGGGCCAGCCAATTTTGGTGGGTGCCCAGTGCCTCCCTTGGTGGTGGTCCTGTACCTATCACCAATCGAAAAAAAGAAAGTACAACTATGCAGTGAAGTTAAGGACGGGCGACAAGCTTGTGAAAAGTTGCCTATAAGTGTTTTAATGTTTTTATTACCTTCAGATTCAAATGTTTGGTGGGAAAAATCTTCATTTTGTTGCTTCACAGCTAAAGTCACTTTAAAATTATGTCTTCTTTTACAAAAAGTTTGGGTTGCTTTTACTTTCCCTTCTTGTTAATCCGTAAATTAATGTCACATTATTAATGACACATTTTTTTTCTGTCTACACAGCCCAAAAAAAGAAGCGTCTTCACAGGAAGTCATCAGACCAAAGAAAGAATAGCAGCACTGAAAATATGTTAAACAGTTTAACTGAGCAGCTAAAAGAAAGATTGGCTGGACTCAAGTCAGAGCTTCAGGAGAAAGAAGAGATCATTCGCCAGCTAAAAAGAAATGATCAGCCGTCTCGAGCTGTTGCTACCCAGCATGACCAACCAATTTGGGGCCTTTTCACGTCCAAACCACACATCCCCAAAAAACCTTTCAATCATTATTCTGACCTTGACTCCAACGCTAGTTACTGTGCTGATGACTATCATCCAAAATTCACAGCTTCAACCAAAACTTACCCTCCAAAATCTGGCAGCTTACACCACAAAGGTTCACATTTAGGAGTCAAGAGGCAAAACAGCAATCCAGCACCGGGCCAACCAATCCAAAGAAAACATCGCAACAGAAGTAGTCCTGCTATTATGTCTTTAGCGTTACCTAGCTTGTCTTTAACCAGCAATGCAGAGAAAATGCTGGACCACATTAGCAGCTCAAAGAGTGAGGCTGAAGCCCTGCTAGATCAAGATGCATTCTCGCCACTGCATAGAAGTTATTCAGCAGGTTCTCATTTAGCTTGCAATAATAACCGCTTTTATGCACTGGAAGATTTAACTGAAGAGTCATGAGCTGCCAATTCACAAAAGGAGAACAAAAACTGGAAAACTTTCAGTTAGCATCTACTAATGACTGCATCTTAGCCAGATGTTTTACAAGCTT
>NW_005187953.1:117468-129789 GCF_000239375.1 Pundamilia nyererei
TATTTAAAAGGTAAGAGCTGAAAATGAAGTCTTGGGTTTTAAGCTAATGAGCATTAAACATAGACTATTTGAATGAATTAGATTTGCATGTATTATATAACCAACATATTTTGTGTGTGTGTGTGTGTATGTGTGTTGATGTTTTATTGAATTTTGGTACCTTAATTTTGATTTCTGTTTTACTGTATTGTAAATGTTGCTTTATGTTACCATAACATTTGATGTCAAAGGTTGTATTGAGGGTTTACATTATTTAAAACTGCTTTGTAATACAAATTTAAAATGTTCTATTTGGCTTAATGTTTCAGGTTTCAAAAGCTAAATACTTAATGAAATATTTGTATGTGTTATATAAACAAAAATGATCATTTTCTCAAGCTTATGCTTTGTATGTCTTCCACACTCAAGTTCACTGTTTATTTCTTCAGACAATATTAGTCTGAAACCTGAAAAAAAATAAAGTGTGAACACTACTGAAGTACAGGAAACCTCCAAAATTCACAGGGATTACATTCATAGAGCACCTGCGAATTGTGAAAAACTGCAAAAAATTCCCATTTTTTATAGTTCAACCCCTAAATGTGTATTTGGGTGGCATCTTTGGGCTTTAATAGGGAAAAAGAACACAAAAGCATTCAGTGCAACACTTAAAATGCGGAACTGCATCTGCCAGAGATGCAACAACATGTTGTTGCAGCTGAAAAGACATATCAGAATCAGAGAAACTTCATTAATCCCAGAGGGAAATTGAGCATGTGAAAATGATCCAGAAATACCACCTTCTCTGGGCAGGTTAGACATTTCCTGAATATAAGAAGCTAATGAAGTGCGATAGTCTGACTTCAAACATGAATTAACTTGATGCTATGTGAAGAAAGTTTCTGTAACTACTCAGTTACTCACTTACATGCATGCACATGAGCACACACACAGACCTTGCACAGTTTAAGAGTTTGTTGGATTTTCTAATCTTTATATTTTGACATACCTGTTAACAGTTGAGATGATTTTTAAGTTCTACTGAATCTTTATAGTTAAGAGCAATTTGAAAGGTAAAAAGAATAATACATTTAATATTCATCCGTTTTTCCTCATCTTATTTGGCATAAATCAATTGTTTGTTTGTTTTAATGTGAAACTGAGGAACATTTAAATGATCACCTTAAGGCAGAATAAAGAAGAAGAGCACCCTCTTGTGGCGGAACTGAAACATTCCACTGTAAATGACGCTGTCAAACTCGTGACTGATGTCATTAATCTAATCATGTTCCTGCCTGCCTTCTCCGAGCCAACCAGGCTCTACTTTGCTTGCTTTAGTTCTTAATGTTCTTCTGTCTTTCATTCTCCAATTCGTGCAATAAGCCTCCTCCCCATCTCTGTCTTATCCTGGACCCGTCCAAGCTGCAATCTTCATCTTCACTCCCATGTAGAGTCTGGGGATCCTGTCCTAAATCATGTCACCACTGGAATTATTTCTGCTTTGATGGGTCGTTGGAGTCAAATTACCAAATAGCTTCAGTATCTGAAAAAAATGTTAAGTGTTAAGTTTTTCTATTGAAGTATTACTGTGGATATTGCTGGATTGTCTAATTAAACGTAGGAAAAAAAAGAATCACTATATTTTAAGATAATTTTTAATCAGATTTTTCAGGTAGCTGTCACACCACCTTTGATGGCACGTCTCATTCTAACCTGTTAGAATAAATGAATTCTCGTTTTGCAGTGTAGTCAGGGTTACACAAAAAAGTCTTCTAACAATTAATGAAAGGAAAAAAATCCAACACAGATCTGTCAGTGAAAGCTTGTCTAATACTATCATGATAAATCTGTATTTTCTACTTTTTGTAGCTGAGGCCTTTTAATTATTATTTGTGAACCTGCCACATTAAATATTCATAAATATTTGTGTGTGTGTGTTTTAGCTCATCTCAGGAAATACCGCTCTAAATAGAAGAGCGGAACCACCACCCACCCACCCACTTGACTTGCAAATTCAATATTATGGACCTCCAGCCATCCTTTAAACGTCTTGGAGTTCAAGTTAGTGTTTTCATTTTTTGTTTTGTTGTTGTTGTTGTTGTATTTTACAGGGAAGTTAGAGCTGGTGTTGGCGTGTCATGTGTAAGCGAATGAGAAGTAAAAGTGTAGCAATCTTTAACACACCCACCCATAGCACACACCCAAGCCCAGGTCCAAAGTCTGAAGTTGACAATTCAGTTCTCATTCAGTGTGACTGTTTTCACAAGTCTGATCTTAAAGAGTCGCTTGTGTCTGAGGAGAGAATGATTACTTTCGAAACATTTAACTGGTTTTATTAATAACTGTGTACTGATGATGTATCATCGTCTTCTCGTGATTGCCGGTCTGTTGTCAGCTTATATAGGTAAGAAAGAGAGCCGGGTTGCTTTAAATTAACGTTGCGCATGTCAAAGTTAAATTACAGTTATTCAAATGGAAACGTGACTTGAGAAACAAATTAAGCATTTCGCTGAAAGACAAAATTAATAGAACAGTTGACGGCAAAATGCTTTTTTTCTGCTGTTGGCAGAATAAGAATCACAGGAGCCAATAGATAAAACAACAAGCATGCGTTTGGATTTCTTTAAATGTCCTTATTTCTTTTTCTTCTTTTAACCGGAAAAGCCGGTTAAAGCTGGTATAGCACATCACAAGGATGTTTCAGTGTATGTACTGAGGAGATGCAAGCAGTACTGCTACTGTTTATCTTCCACTGCTATGGGAAAGTGTTTATATAAACTGCTTCACCTGATGCCGCTACCTTTTGTAAGTCAATTAGCTGGAAAATGATGTCCGATCATAATTCATCTGCATGCATGAACTGAGTGAAATGTAAAATTATAACTGTGTATAAGTTTAAAGTTCCTGAAATTACTTTTCTTTCTCATTTTTAAACAGTTTAAACATCAGCAGGTTGTCTAATGCAATAATTTGTCGCCATGTGATTCGTGTGAATAGATATTTGCATTAACATGCAGTTGAACAGGTGTACCTAAAAATTGGCTGGTGAGTGTGTACTTGTGTTATTGACATGACATGTTTATCTTAATTGAATGTCACAGTTTTCTGAGTCCTAACAAAGTGAACATATGTTTGTGTGGGACAGTGTGGGACATCTTCATATAAAAACTATACATCTTACAGGTTTGGGGTCATCCCCAGCTTACCTCATGAACTATACCTTTCCTTTTCTGTCAAGAAGTGGAACAGTGTTGTTCACTGATGTGCACACCTAGTTCAACCTGTGTTTTTTTTTTTTATTGGTGAACAATATCTTAATCATCCTAAACCAATCAGGAACACTGTGCAAACTTCACCACATGGACTCGTCCCAATAGTTGTACCATTAACCAAATACTATGCATTTCGTGTGAACCCCAACAGAAAAGTCAGTGCATATCACATGTTTATGAGGAAATCGATGAGAAATGCATTCGAGTGACTAAGCCTCCAATGTACTTGCATCACAGAAAACTACAGCTGCAATTTATGCAGCTGAGAAGATCATTAGAAATGCAGCTGATTGTAGCGTTTAAAGTGCTATGAAAAAAAAAAACAGCCTTGCCAGTCTTGGTGCTTTTTGTCGGTTGGGCTGTCATTAGGGTGGTAATTTTCAAATATTACCTAAATTAACTTCAATTTCAGGAGCCTTGAGGAGTCAAAAAGAATTTTTAAAATTTTTAAAAGGTTTTTTTCTCCTGTTGAAGTCAAAGGTTTACCTCTATCTTTGTTGTGACAGATTTATGCCCTTACAGATTTAACATGGGGATAAAAACATATAGGTTATACTTCATTTTCTCTGTAATGTAATTGTAATCCTACTGGTCAATACACAGAGTATTGACCAGTATTTTAAAAAGACTGGTAAATTGCAGAGTTTGCCTTGTAGCTCTCGGCTCTCTTCACCTATAACACATAGAATAATGTAAAGGAGGCAATCCAGATGGAGTTTGCACACAGCTTTATTAGTATAAATATGGTTGATTATTCCTCTTGTGGGGTTTTTTCTAGGTGGATCCCGTGCTCATGGTCAGCCACTGCACGTTCTTGCCTTTGCTGGTGGAGATGTTATTCTACCGTGCAGTTTTAATATCTCTGACAACACTGACTTTCCGACTGTTGAGTGGTCCAAGGAAGGCTTGAAGCCAGATGTTGTCTTCTTGTACCGGGATGGTTGTGAGGCCTACGAGATGAAGAATCCAGCCTTTGAGTACAGGACAAGCTTCATCGTGAAAGAGCTGAAAGATGGAAACATTTCATTACGGATCTCCAATGTGCAGGTGTCTGATGCTGGAAAGTACCAGTGCCTCATATTCCAGAAAAATGCCATCAGGAAGGTTACAAAAGTGGAGCTGCTTGTGGGTATGTCTACTAATGTTCATTTCCACATTGGTAATTCGGCTGTGAACTGTGTAGTCCACCAGCCTGAGAGTTGAATCCTTGCCCATTTATTATATGTATATTAGAGTCAGAGCTCTTAGCAGCATCTAGTTTAATTATGAAGTAAAGCTATGCACCAAGTCATATAATAGAGGATGTGTAAGGCTATAAAAGACCCTTTTTTATAACTTACCTGTACTACATTTTTAGTTGATGCTGGGTTAGGGTTTAGAAACCAAAACTGTTCAATTAGGCTTACAATAAGATAACCGACTTTGGTTTTCCATGGTGACATAATGTAGATATTACAATCCTTTTTTTATTTTATATAACATTTTGCTTGCCATGAGTTTGGAGAGCTGTTTTATCCCATATATTTTTACCAGGATAAGCTATTCACATCATCATCATTCAGACGACTCGTTCTTAAGCAGGACCAGGTTCAAATACGTCCTATTGACTTGATTGAAGTTGGGATTCTTTTTCATGAACTGATCATGTTTCTCTTTCATTGCAAGGAAAAGGCTTGTTAATGCCACTTTTTTACCCTTCCTGGATTACATTGGTATCATTTACATGAATGCCTCTGCTCACTATCTTCATCTGTTGGATTCTGTCCATCATGGGGCGTTAAGATTTATAACTGGCTGTAAACTTTTAGCTCACCACTGTGGTCTATGTTCACTGGTTGACTGGTCCTCATTGGCAGCATGGTTCATTGGTATCATTTTATCTATCAATCTTTTTCTCCTTTACTGACCTTTTATTTATCAGAGTACATATTTAGTCATAGACTGCAGCGTTGGGACATCATTACATTTACTGTTCCAATAAGTTTATACGGAGCTGGGAAAGAGGGCATTCTCCTTTTCTGCCCCATCTTCATGGAATACATTACAGAGTGATTTGAAGATCTCTTAATTGATTTCAATTGCAGACTTCAAAAGATGAAGAAATGTTTTTTTGTGAAATCATCAGTGGGAAATTGTTCTTGTTTTTGATATAACTGTGCACATTAGATAAATTTAGCTATTTTATTGTTTTCATTTTAATACTATCGTTATACGGTGCATGTTAAAAAGCAAACAAAGAGTATTATATTAGCGGTTAATGTGGAAATCAGAGGCATTAGGTGTGGAGGACAGTCATGAACTATATTCAGAATCACCTTGTTTTTTTGGTTAATTAGTACATTCATTTGATCTTAATGGGCCACAAAATATTATCTTTTTCTGAGTCATTTTTTAAGCTTGAAGTACAGCAACAGATTCATATCTTCTACCAAGCCTCTTAGTTCAAAGTATAGATATAGATCTGACTATATGGTCAGGTGTGGCATTGCAGAGAGAACTGGTTTGTTATTAACCTCATAACAATTGCCCAACAGTGAATTGGTCTGCAAAAACATATCCAGTATTTCCCCACCTTGTTTAATCTTTGCCAGTGTTGAATGAAGTGTTTCCTCAATGACTAAAAATGTCAACACAACCAAAACCATGATAATACCTCTACCATGTTTATCAGTTAAATTTTGGTCTTGGTGTGTTATGAAACATCCAAGTATTTTGTTAGTTGAATTTGAAATTAAAACGTGCGTGCTGACCTTTAAACAGCACCAGCCATATCTAGTGTTTAGTCTTAAAGATGGTCATATAACCAGCTATATTTAGTTTCTTGCTGTTGCTTTTTACTACTTGACAGAATTGCATATTTTATGATATTAATGATATTTGATAAATATGGGATCTAAGGTCCTGCAAAAGTTGGCATAATTAAAGATTGGTTCACACAAAATACATTTCCTTTCCACAGGGCACAGAATTAGTTTTTTCAGATGAAGGGACACCTTGACAAACCACAGTCATCTACTTTGGCTTGGCTCCATGTAGCTTTTGAAAAAAAGTAGTTTACTTAATGAAAAGCACAGCTGCTTAAAATTATTGTACGGTTAAAGACCCTTTCAACAATAATAACCTTGAGACAACTGTTACTGTGATTTGTCACCATATACAGCGGCTTGCAAAAGTATTCGGCCCCATTGAACTTTCCCACATTTTGTCACATTACAGCCACAAACATGAATCAATTTTATTGGAATTCCACGTAAAGACCAAAACAAAGTGGTGTAAACATGAGAAGTGGAACGAAAATCATACATGATTCCAAACATTTTTTACAAATAAATAACTGCAAAGTGGGGTGTGCGTAATTATTCAGCCCCCTTTGGTCTGAAAGAAGAAAGTGTACTTTATTGGTCCCCGTAGGGAAAATCCCTCTCTGCATTTAACCCATTCACTCAGTGAAGCAGTGGGCAGCCACTGGGCGCCCGGGGAGCAGTGTGTAGGGACGGTACCTTGCTCAGGGGTACCTCAGGGTAGCTGTTCAGGGGAATCGAACCCCCGACCTTCCGATCATGGGGCCACCACTCTACCTACTGAGCTATCCCTGCCCTGAGTGCAGTCAGTTGCCCATAGACATTGCCTGATGAGTGCTAATGACTAAATAGAGTGCACCTGTGTGTAATCTAATGTCAGTACAAATACAGCTGCTCTGTGACGGCCTCAGAGGTTGTCTAAGAGAATATTGGGAGCAACAACACCATGAAGTCCAAAGAACACAGCAGACAGGTCAGGGTATAAAGTTATTGAGAAATTTAAAGCAGGCTTAGGCTACAAAAAGATTTCCCAAGCCTTGAACATCCCACGGAGCACTGTTCAAGCGATCATTCAGAAATGGAAGGAGTATGGCACAACTGTAAACCTACCAAGACAAGGCCGTCCACCTAAACTCACAGGCCGAACAAGGAGAGCGCTGATCAGAAATGCAGCCAAGAGGCCCATGGTGACTCTGGACGAGCTGCAGAGATCTACAGCTCAGGTGGGGGAATCTGTCCATAGGACAACTATTAGTCGTGCACTGCACAAAGTTGGCCTTTATGGAAGAGTGGCAAGAAGAAAGTCATAGTAAAAGAAAACCATAAGAAGTCCTGTTTGCAGTTTGTCACAAGCCATGTGGGGGACACAGCAAACATGTGGAAGAAGGCGCTCTGGTCAGATGAGACCAAAATCGAACTTTTTGGCCAAACTGCAAAACGCTATGTGTGGCGGAAAACTAACACTGCACATCACTCTGAACACACCATCCCCACTGTCAAATATGGTGGTGGCAGCATCATGCTCTGGGGGGGCTTCTCTTCAGCAGGGACAGGGAAGCTGGTCAGAGTTGATGGGAAGATGGATGGAGCCAAATACAGGGCAATCTTGGAAGAAAACCTCTTGGAGTCTGCAAAAGACTTGAGACTGGGGCGGAGGTTCACCTTCCAGCAGGATAACGACCCTAAACATAAACAATGGAATGGTTTAAAACAAAACATATCCATGTGTTAGAGTGGCCCAGTCAAAGTCCAGATCTAAATCCAATCGAGAATCTGTGGCAAGATCTGAAAACTGCTGTTCACAAACACTGTCCATCTAATCTGACTGAGCTGGAGCTGTTTTGCAAAGAAGAATGGGCAAAGATTTCAGTCTGTAGATGTGCAAAGCTGGTAGAGACATAGCCTAAAAGACTGGCAGCTGTAACTGCAGCAAAGGTGGTTCTACAAAGTATTGATTCAGGGGGCTGAATAATTACGCACACCCCACTTTGCAGTTATTTATTTGTAAAAAATGTTGGAATCATGTATGATTTTCGTTCCACTTCTCACGTGTACACCACTTTCTGTTGGTCTTTCACGTGGAATTCCAATAAAATTGATTCATGTTTGTGGCTGTAATGTGACAAAATGTGGAAAAGTTCAATGGGGCCTGAATACTTTTGCAAGCTACTGCAAATAATTGAATTGTTTAACAGCAGTTTTTATGGGATATGTGTCACTTAGAGTGCCTTTCATTCTTCTTCAGAAGCAAGTTCTATAAAAAGATTTAGGATTAGACATCATATATTTTAGTATAAAAACAAGAGTAGAACAAGCAAGAAATTAGGATACATGTGTGGCAGATACATAAATCTGTTTTTGTTGTTTTTACAGTGGCTGTTTCGGAGCCAAAGCTTTCGGTGATTTCAGTGGAGGGCGGTGACATAGCTCTGCATTGCGAAGGAAACTGCTGGCTGCCAGAGCCTCAGATAACATTTCTGGATGACAAAGGAAAAAAGATCTCTGAGGAAAATCCAAAAAGAGAACAAGATGCCCGTGGATGTTTCACTGTGACACGAAGAGCCACTCTGCAAAGAGCTACCAGCAGGTTATACATATATACTTATACTTTCTAAAACATCTATAAAGTGGTTTAGAAATGAGGAAACAAAATATTCATCTTGGCATTAATTTTTTTACAGTACTCTGCAAAACATTTGAACCTCTCTCTTTCTATTCTGCCAGGAAAATGGTAAAACACAGCTTTAAAAAATAATTCTTTTGCAGGACACTTCACACAATGAAAAGGTCACGGTCCACAAGGACACTTTTTCCCATATAAATGAAGACTGGCTCAAGACTTTTGCACAATACTACAGATGATGTTTTTACTAACCACCTAACAGTAAAATGAGCTTTTCACTAATATAGCACTAATTATGTCATTTAGTGTCACCTGCAGAGTTCATCAACCAGAGTTTAACCTGACAAGGGAAACAACAATCCTCATACCAGGTATGCAGGGACTTCACTGTGACATGTGTACATCTTACACCTAAAATCATGTTTTATTTGCATTTTTCATCCATGTGAGGTTTATGTTTTAGAGTATTTTATATTTTCAAAATATCCCAAGTTATTTATAAAACTGCACAGTGTTATGTCATTTTAGCTGGCTGTATGAAATCTGATCTTCAAATGGTTGTCATCACCATTGGAGGAACAGCTGGGTTTATCTTAGCTGCAGCTGGACTGATTGCTCTTTTGTTTAAGCCATGTGGCAAATTTGGTAAGTAACAGTTCTCAACTAAAAGACGAAAACAAAAACAGTGCTACAGCAAGGCAAGCCACGGAGCCATACACTTTTATATATACTGAGCAGCTTAGACATATTTTATAGTGAGGTATGTCCAGTGATCAGTAATCAGTGTTGGGAAGTGCACACACTGATTCTTAATAACATTATGACCACTGATTTTGTCTTCATCATAGCACCTGTTAGTGGGTGGGAAACATTATGGAGCAAGTGAACATTTTGCCCTCAGAGTTGATGTTAGAATTAGAGAAAATTGGCAAGTCTAAGAAATTGTAATGGTTAGGCTAGTCGGAGTATTTCCAAAACTGCAGATCTTGTGCGGTGTTTCTAGTCTGGAGTGGTCAAAATCTATGAAAAATGGTCCAAGAAAGGAACAGTGGTGAACCAGCAACACGATCATAGGTGGCCAAGGTTCACTAATTGTTGTGGGAAACACGAGCTGGTCTGTCTGGTCCAATCAAACAGACACACTACTGTAGTTCAAATTGCAAAATAAGTTAATGCCTGTTCTGATAGAAAGGTGTAAGAACACACGGTGCATTGCAGTTGCATAAGTGGCTGCATAGCCAAAGACCAGTCAGGGTGGCAGTGCTGACCACTGTCCAGCACTGAAAGCACCAACAATGGACGTATGAGCATCAGAACTGCACCACAGAGCAATGGAAGAAATGGCCAGCTGGATGGCCAGCTTTGTTTGTGTTGCTTACCTGGGGAACGCCTGGTATCATGGAGAAGAGCAAGCTGTCAGAGGCAATGTGATGCTTTGGACAATGTTCTGTTGGGAAACCTTGGGTCCTGCCATCCATGTAGATGTTATTTCGATGTACCACCTGCCTAAAAATTCTTGTAGACAATCCCCCTTTCATGTGAAAGGTGTTCCCTGATAACTGTGGGACCTTTTGGCAGGAAAATGCACCCTACCACAAAGCAAAAATGGTTCAGGAATGGTTTGAGGAGCCCAACAATAAATTTGGGGTGTTGACTTGCCCTTCAAATTCCCCAGATCTCATTCCAATCTGTTTGTCTGTTTGACATGCTGGACAAATAAGTCCTGGGAATTCCTTTCCCAAAACAGTGATTGGGAATGTGTTTTCTGAAGTCATAAATAAAGTGAAAAGCAGGGTAATTCTCTTGTAGCTGTATACATTTTGCTTTCTTTCTACAACTAGATTATTCAGCTGATTTATTTTATTTTATTTTACAGCTATTGTAAAGCAGCTAGAGACAAAGGAGTCATCAGATCGAAGTATAACGTGTGAAAGCTACCACCTACTGACAACGGACAACTTGGTAAATGGCCACAATGGGCAGATGAATGAGTTTCTTATGGATGATGAGACCATAAAAATACAGAACAACAAAGTTACTCACTACGACAGGGCAACAATTGTTCGACGCCATTCCACAACCACAGGAGATGTTCCAAAACCCTCACAATTATTCTTAAATCATAGCCCTGACATTAACAACGTCACCAGTGTGTACAATCCAAACCCATCTTCAGCTTCAACCAGCATTAACACTACAAAATCTGGCAACTTACTCAAAAGCAGAGGTTCGAAAATTGTTATCAAAAGACAAGACAGCTTTCCAGACCCTGGTCACATAGCCGAAACAAACCACCGTATGTACAGCAGTCCAGATATTTTACAACTACATTCACCAACATCCAACCCTTCTTCTGCTCTCAGTAGCCACCAGATGATCAACTCCAGTGTCTCACCGCATCGAAGCACCCGCCATCCTCAGCGTAGACACTCCTCAGTACTTCCACATTTAGCAGAATTCAATAACCATCACAACCTCCTGAGAAATTTACCTGAAGGAGATGAACAGAAAGGTTTATTAAGAAATGAAAACAAAAGGAAACATAAATTGTACTAGAATAAGTGCATGGCAAGGTAATGCTCACTTGGTTCAAATGATTGAAACTCCTTAACTGAGCAATAGGTGCTGAAATTTAACACCAGTGACTGATGCGTGGAGTAGGAGCTTGACAGTCAGCTGCAGTGACGTGAGTATTGCACTGGCTGTTGTGGTGCCTCAGTGTTGTTGGAAAAGGGGGGATCTTGGCATCACTGCTTAGATTGTTACCTCTAGATAAGAGTTCAAATAAGTAGTAGAAAAATGGAATTTAAAAGAACTGAGCCAGCCCGGTGGTGTATTTCCAGAAAACTAAGCTAGTCCTACAGAATCAGAATCAGAATACTTTATTAATCACTAAGGAAAGTATGTAAGAGATACAGGTCTTTGATTTTTTTTTTTTTTTTGCATTACCATTTGCAAAATCACAGAGACCATGATGCTTTACCATGATTTGGGGGAAAAAACAAAATGTTCTGTGCTAAAATTAGCATGGATATAGGAGATCTTTTCCAAGAATCTAAATCAAGTAAGCTCACTCTCTTCTTTTTTTTTTAATTGTTATTGAATTATTGTATATATCATGATGTATTCATCCTGCTCATACATTAACCTATTTGTTCTTTAATTAAAAATATTTCCAGGTTGTTGCATAAAATGTGCAAAAGGGTATCTTTGTATTTCTGTAATTGAAACGTTACATTTGCTAAACTTGGACAGTGAGCTCGGTTTCAGTGGCTCATGTAAAAATGTTTGTCATCTATCATCTGTAATCCCAAATGATATCATTTTTGTTTGGTGATGTTTTTGCACAAGGGCATGCATTCATTTAAGTTATTATTAAAATATAACTTTCCACCAACTTCACCCAGCTGTGAAAGTAGTTTACAAATCTCTCAGCACAATGTCCCAACAAAGTCCTGCATTCTAATATGATTTTCTCAAATATGTTTATAACTCGTATGTATGTGTGTGTGCGTGTGTGCGTGTGTGCGTGCGTGCGTGCGTGCGTGCGTGCCCCACAAGCCCATCTTTGATGATACCAGCCCAAACCAGTACTCCACCTCCACCTTGCTGGCGTCTGAGTCGGACTGGAGCTCTCTGCCCTTTA
>NW_005187953.1:132278-134075 GCF_000239375.1 Pundamilia nyererei
TCTCTCCCTTCCTTCCCTACAGCCTGTCTTCAGGTCAACCCTGACAGGTCTCAGTTCTTCAGGTATGACAACATCTCTTTGAGCTGTGGCGAACAGTTGAACAACACTGGTTGGAAAGTGAAGAGGAAAACGCTCGCAGGGGGGACCAGACCCTGCTCCTCTGGCTGGGGCTATGCCTCCTCGGGTTCGACTTGCATCATCGGACAAACCTACCCACCAGACAGCGGCGTGTACTGGTGTGAGTCTGTCAGTGGGGAGCAGAGCAATGTGGTCAACATTACCATTACTGGTATGAATAACACTACGTTAAGTTCTGCTATGCAACATTTAAACTTAAAGTCACACTTATTAAGGCTGATCATTTAGAAACGAAGCAAAGAAAACCTATAAAAATGACAAATCTTGATTTTCTGCATTTTCCAAAGATCAGCCTGTGATTCTGGAGAGTCCTGCCCTTCCCGTGTCCGAGGGAGCCACTGTAACACTGCATTGTACACCTGAGACAAAGTCCTTCAACCAGTTTTTTGATTTCTATAAAGATGGCCACTGCATCAAAAGGAACTCCACAGGAGAAATCACCATTAAAAGGGTTTCTAAATCTGATGAAGGACTCTATAAATGCAGCATTTCAGGAGGTGAAGAATCACTAGGCAGCTGGCTGGCAGTTGATGGTGAGCAACAAAAATCCCATCACATACACAATGTTGAGCAATTTAAAATTTTTAAGCATTTTAAGAAAAAAGACATTTAAAAAAAATGGCTGCTATAAACTCCAAAATTTGCATATTTGTCTTTGTTTTGTACATCTGCAAATGATGAGGAGAGAAAAACATTCTACCCCTAAAAAAGACACAATTAAAGAAAACATGTATTTAATAAAGCATTTAAATGTATAATTTCCATGTTCATCTCTTTACAGCTTCATCTCAGGAGTTTCCTTCATCTACATCTGCAGCTGAACCGGCCGCCCCCTGCTCTTTTTCTGTCTTAAGACTAGTATTTCACCTGTTGGTGGGAACGCCTTACCTGGTGTCCACTGTTCTACTGGGGCTTATATACCGAGACAGGAGGAGAGGTAAAGTAAACCCTGCAAGTGTGTAAGAGGTATTTCTTATCAGATTGGGTTATAACAACAACAACAACAACATGTGCTATCAGCTAGTAAACTATTTTCTGGAGGCTTTTGTTTGTTGTCAGTGACAATTTCTGTTAATCAAAACTGTTGTCTGAAAATAGAATGTTACATAAAATAGATATGTTATCTATTGTTGATTATTTTGTTGTCTTCATTTTTTTTGCATATTTGGCACAGTGACATGCATCAAATCATTAAGAAAATAATAGTCCAATGTATCCAAACCTGTTCATTTTAAGAATTTCCTTAAACATAACCTTTGTGACAAAGTGAATCAGCCTAAAGATTACAAAAAGCAACAGATCAGGCCACAATCTACAGGAACACCGCAAGCGAGGTCACAAAACACCATCTAAAGAACTGCAGCCTTCACTTGGTTCAGTAAAAGTCAGAATTCATGATTCAACAATAAGAGAATGGATACAAATTGTATTCATGGGAGAGTTCTAAGTAAATCACTGCTGACCAAAAAGAAAGGCTCATCTCACAGTGTCAAAAACATCTCGATGATCCCCAAAACCTTTGGCAAAATAATGTCTGGACTCACAAGACAAAAGTTTTTGGAAGGTTTTCTCATCTCACCTTTTCTCAGCATAAGAAGATCATCATGCCATCAGTCAAACAAGGTGGTGGTAGTGTGATAGTCTGGGACAACTTTGCTG
>NW_005187953.1:134222-141046 GCF_000239375.1 Pundamilia nyererei
TATATATATATGTATATATATATACACACAAAATTTCTCCACAGCAATGTCACAGGCTCACTGCCAAATGTTTGATTCCGCCCTTACTGCCAAGTAACTATTAGCTCTGAAACATTTAAGTGTCACAAATATCAGTAAAAGAAGGTAAAACATTGAAAATGGAATGCAAATCCTTTTTTTTCACTGTACTGTACGTATAATTTGGCCACTAATTCAAATTCAATTCATAAAAGTCTTCATAAAAGTGGCTGTAGCGGTAGAGCTGGTCATCTACTGATTGGAAGGTTCGTTGTTCGATTCTTGGCTTCCCCCACAAGTCTGCATGCCAAATATCCTTGAGCAAGATGCTAACCCCATGTTGTTGCTCTCCGATGCATCCATCGAGTGTGACTGTGTATGAATGCTAGATAGGCTAACAGCTTGGAAAAAGTGATTGGGTGAATGAATTAGTTGTATAAAGCACTTTGAGTGCTCAATTAGACTAGAAAAGCATTATATAAGAACCAGTCCGTTTACGTTAATGCACAATTTTAGAATTCATAAAAGGGAGGCTTTTGGAAACTGTTTGGTTTCAGCGCTTACATCAAATAATCAAATCATCCATGCCTAACTGTGTAATGTCATCCTCCTTTTGTTGATATGATGGCAATGGATAATACTCCTTAAAATCTGCTCACCTAATGCTGTATTTGTAGTTCACTCTACGATATATTGACTATATATGTGTGTGTGTGGGTGTTGATGTGTGTGAAGTTGGAAATAGAGATAAAGGAAAGTAGATATGTTCGTTTTCTTATGTCAAATATAACATTTGTATGTTCGTTTTCACATTACACATGTTTTAATGGTTGCCAGAGGGCTTTAACTTTTAATTTTTAAATTTTTAAATTTTATTTCCTGTCTGGCTTTATCATTTTACAGTATTAACTGAAGGTGGACGGCCTCCACAACATAATTCTTGGTTATAAGAACTAATAATCTGGTTTCAAATGGTGCTACAAAAGTGTGAATTTGAGCTTTCATAATGAGACTTTATAAATCATTGGTTGATCTCACGGTGGTCATGTCCATTTTTTTATACTGTGCTCATGAGCAATAGATGTTATTGGTAGAAAAAAGTCTGTTCTGTAGGTGCCACGTTATTATAGAGCAGCCATGTTTTTTCTGGTGAACTGTGTTTTGACACCAGCTGCTGAGGTTATTGAGGTTTGCAGGTAAATTCCAAAGTTACAATGTGGTATTGCAGGTGACCTTTGACAAACAAGTTACTTCTAGAAAAATGAGGCAATCTTGATCTGATTAAAAACCTTTTACTGCTGTTTGCTGACGACTGTTAAGACAAAAGCTGCAAGAATTCATGTTGCTGTTCTGTTTGTTTTTTCTTCACAGCAGCTCAGAATGCTGCAAAGAGAATGAGCACGGATCATGTCATCATGGAAATGGTTGTTTAACCAAACAAGCTGATGAACATGTACCACGAGGTGTCCTGAACGTGGGTATTCATTTTTCACCAGCTTTCAGTTGACATTTTCCAGCATTTATCTGTGCAGGGCCAAAGGGGACCGTAGTGTCATTCAAAAAAAAAAAAAAAGAGCTGAGGCCTGTGCAAGTGGTCTGTTTGTAACACTTCTACAAACTGAGTCTTCTAATAACTAATGTTATTGTCTTGCTGTATTCTGCCACAGTATTTCATGTTTTGCATTGTTATTGTGTGTGTGCAAGCCCATCACCATGTTGTTTACTTTGTTTATCAGGAAAACAGTAGTTACTATCTGAATATCAGGATAATGTTTTAATACGACTTCATGTTCACTAACACTCGAATATAAACCTTGGTTTTTATCTCAAAGGGTTTTTCCTGTCCTGATGCCACTGCGAGTGCCTGCTGCGCAATCTTTCTTCATATCTTACCACTTATAGCCCTTTCAACAGTATCTCAGGTCGACCTGATGTGGCTCTAATCGACTTTAATCATTTTCCATTAAAAGGACCACTTAATGTGCGTGAGGTCATCATAGCAATGTGGACAAAAGACCCATGACATCATTTGTATGTGACGCCAACACCACGACAGGTTGAGGCGATGGTTCACCTGCTTCGATGTATGACACCCGGTCATTGGGGACTATTGATGAGTTAGGCTCAGAGAGAAAGGTTTGAATTCAGTTAACATCCACTCATTTGAATGGAATTTTTATCTGTTTGGAAAACCAAAATTGAATAACCAGAGTGCAAAACGATGCATACTTAATTTACTTTTTTAGCATCTAGCTCAAACAAACCGTGGGTTAATAACCCTAGATGGGTCACCAGAGACCTGTTGAATGTTAGGAGTTTAAAAACAGAAAGAGCATTTGTGTGTTTAGAGGAGACAAAGATGTGTCTTAGTTTTTATTCCTGTAATGAGATTTTTTTAATCAAATTTTTGTTTTTGGTTTATTTTAAAACAGTGGTAAGGTTTTGAATTAATATTTGATATGTTAGGTTCTTGTCAATAGTTTTTCACCTATTATGATCTTTTTGTACAAATTTAACCGATTTTTAAAAAAATTGTTTTAGTTGAATTCTTAATTTCATAGCAAGAATAAATATATTTGAAAAATAAA
The DNA here is from genome assembly GCF_000239375.1 of Pundamilia nyererei. Classification (NCBI taxonomy): domain Eukaryota; kingdom Metazoa; phylum Chordata; class Actinopteri; order Cichliformes; family Cichlidae; genus Pundamilia; species Pundamilia nyererei. The sequence continues at coordinate 136,829 of NW_005187953.1, forward strand.
TACTTCATGTCTGGACATGAAGAGATGCCTCTGATTCATTCTTGTGTTGTTGATTCATTCTTGTGTTGTTGGTTCGTCCAGAGTGGTTCTTTTGTTTTTTCTCACTATTAAGGTTTTCATGACCAGTTTCTCCGATCACATTATCAACCCTGCCGAGTGACTTTTCTTAAAATCACAGAAATCTTAGGACTGAATAAATGTTAGTAAGCTTTCCCGGGTTCTGTGTTTTGTTGCTCAACAAAGGCTGTTCACTTTGCTCAGTTCCTTCCTGTTGTGGTGTGGGAGGGGACAGTGGGAGAGCAGAAATATGAAGAGACACATAAGAGCAAAACTGGCCAGTTCTTTTATTGGCCACAGGTGGCTTTAGTCAAGTTTCCACTCAGTCATAAATCAGTAATAAGCAGTGAAGGTGTAAAGCATGCTGTGACATTTCTGTTGACATGGAGCCCATAGTAAAAGTCCCAGACATGGCTGCTATCTGCTATTTTTGACGTGTGACGCTTTTGACCTTTTGTGACAATTTTCCTCTGTTTTCATGAGAGCAAGAACGTTTGTTGAAAAATATCAAACTGTTACATTACAGAGGATGTGAAATGCATAATCGCTGTGTGTGAAAAGGAAGTGTAGGGGCCTTCAGTGCTCGGCGAAGTGTTTGTGGTTTTATTTTCATCAGCTTTTGTACGGCTGTCTCTTGTTGTTTTTGTCCACACTTTCATCTCCGTTCAGCATGGGCTCAAAACTTTACTCAAAATTAATAATATTTCTTTAAATTGCAAACAGAGAAATGCAATGATTATTGCTCCATCAGCTCTTTCAGCCAATATGGGTCAGCTGTGGTTAAATTAAGTGTATTCAATCTAGGGGAGTGTAATTTCTGAGAAGACACAGGACACTGTGCCAGTTTAAAAACCCACAACACAAACAGCTCAGCAGTTATACTGAAAGCATGTGCAGTTTAAAATGGCAAAAACGATTTAAAAAATGGAACAAAAAAACAAAAAAATGCAAACGAGTATAAAAGCTTGTTTTGACAGGTAAACTTGTTTGATCTATATTTAGTTTTCTGCTGTGTGGCTGGAAAATCTTGTGGTCTGGTTTCTGAGTAAAGCTGCTCTCTGTTGTGTTCGGTGGTGGGAACAATAGGACCTATCTCAAACACTGAACCAGAGGTTTCTGACCCTGAATAAGTACTGATGTCACTATCATGGAGTGCACTGCTGTGTAAATCATAGTGAATCTTTACAAAATCTTCACATTACAAATTATTTAAATATTCTCCAACATTTTGTACATAAGAAGGGAAAAAAGGAGGGGGAATTGACGATGAATGAAGTAAAGACAGAAAAATAGAGGTAATTTAGTTCTTTTCTTTTTTGTTATTTTATATAACAATATATCTTGGTCAACACAATCACAGCTGCATTGTGCCGAATACAAATGTAAACCACGGGCAAGTCTGTCTGACTGAAACCACTTCCTGTGGAAAAATTTGGCCAGATTTGCAAAAACGCTAATATGAAACACTCTTAGGTTTCTGTTGTGTGATACACTTTTAATCTACATTCTCATATTCTTATAAAAGACTCACTAAATCGCACTCATTCTCAGAACAAATCAAATGTCAAACTTGCTCCAGCAAAGAATGTGAATTACAGCTTGGCCAGAGGTAACCAATAGAATTAGCACCATCTGCTGGTTTTCTCTTAATACAAGCAATCCAAATGGTTTAATCGTACAGACATTTAATGTTAAACATAGAAATGAATAAAATACACACACACACACACTGGCACAGTGGGGTTTGGGTTACCACCTATAAGCAAAGTCTATCTATCTATCTATCTAGAGATGTATTGGAACGTAACTGGATGCAGTGGCAAAAAGCACACTGCCAATGGATTCTAGAGCTGTTTCCATTTTAAGTTTCCAACCTTGTCAGAACAGTTTGGGTATGGCCCCTTCCTGTTCCAACATGACTGTGCACCAGAGCACAAACCAAGCTCCATAAATACATGGATAAGTCCTGACATCAGCCTCTTAGAAAACACCTTTGGGATGAATTAGAATAAAGTGAACCAGGCCTTCTTATCCAACATCTATTTTTTATCTCACAGATCCACTTCTGGAATAATGATCAAAAACTCTTACATTGCTAAACTTTGTGAAAGCCTTCCCAGAAGAGTTGAAGCCCTATGACTAAAGAATGAGATGTCACTGTAGTTTGTATGCATGTGAAGGCAGATGAGCAAACCCCTATAGTTTGTATGCACTCAAAAAAAAATCTAAAGTGACAAACATTCAAAAACTATTTACATTTTAAGAGAAAGATAATGGCTGTTTTGTGTTTGTCTAAATGATGAGATTCTGGTCATATTAGGTTTATTGTTATCACCGGCACTGATTTCCACCTCACAGGGTTAAAAGATGTGTTTGTCAGCCCTAACAGCCCTGACTTTCCTTCACCATCCAGATCACAAAACATAAACAATAAAGCAACAGAACTAAAGTGCTTTTAATGCTCAGCTGTAGCAGAAAGGTGCATTATAACAACTTTTCTTTTTTCTTTTCAGGCTTCAAACCTCAGTGCCTTACTTCCAACCATTTTCTCTGTACATATTAAACCTGCCTCATTTGTATGTTTACATTTAAGTCTGTAAGATGTTAAAGGATGAAATACACACATCTAAAAGCTGCTCTCTGTAGCTTTTATTTACAACTCTGTACATGTATGTCATGCCATCATTCCACCACCAGATAGAGCCAAAGACTAATATCAGCACACTGGAGATTGACACGATGGTGCGATTCTTCATCAGTAAACAATATGCATCTATATCATATAGTATATACATAAGTAGAAATGTGATTATTTACTCAGAAAAAAAAATGTGCAGTAACAACGTTTGTGATATCCTTTTCCCAAGTTCTCTAGATTTTATAGCGAGTTTTGTTTTTCCTTAATCTCTTTCTTCTTCCATTAGACTACTTTATCTGTAAAAATAAAGAAAAAATACTGTTGAACGACTGACTTTACACTGTTGTTTTTAAGCCAAAATAAAAGTTAAAGTTAAGAAACAGGAGAACTTTTGACTCACAGAACGCGTGTGGACTTCCTCTCACCACCCAGACCACAATGCCAACAATCGCTGCAACACCTACAGCCCCACACACAGCACCAGCAATTTTGCCAGCACGACTGCTGTCATCACCTGCATGTATGCAAGGCAGACGGAGAATAGCTGAAGTAATCAAGTACATTGTATTCATTCATTTTATACCCTGGCTGCACATTTTCAACCCATTAAAAGTAATCATAGTTACCTGATGCTTTGGACACATCTGCCACCATAGTTGACATGCTCAGTGTTTCTGTTTCGGTTACTGTTAAAGACAAACATATCGACATGGTGGGAAAATGGCCACATTCAGATTCGTTCCAGTCCTGCACCACCACCAAGGAGAAAAACATGCATTATTTTGCAGCTACAACTAGTGATGGCTGAATGGCTCTGTCTTGTTGAGCACAACAAACATCTTTGTTTTGATCACTCCTAGTAGAATTACACAAAAAAAATGCATTTGATAACTGAACGCCACTAATGGTACTAACAGGTTACAATAACCAGACGTCAGTGATGCAGGACTTTAACACAATATTAATGCTCTCTGTGTTTGACGCACCAGTAGTCGTGCTCGCTGGAGTAGTTGAAGGCAGAACGGTTGTTGGCATAGATGTTGTGATGACTGGTTCTGAAAACATGATAATAAACATGTAAAAATAATTGATCGTGAAAAGCAATGGAGGGAAAAACATAATGTGAGTGTGCTCACCTGTGCGATAGCTCACAATCACACATCGTAGCTCAGACTGATATTTGGCTGCACTGATGAACAATTGAAATAGTACAAAAACATAAATTTAAAATATTCCAGTCCTCGTGTATTTACTGTATGATGTGCTTTTCACTTATTATTATTAATGGATCCAAATCCCACACTGACCTATTCTGTGCCTGGACTAAGAAGCAGACGGGATGATCTTCTCCATCTTGATTCTCAGATGGCGTCCAAGTCAGGATAAATTCTCCATGTGATTCATTGTGTTTTACAACATTGTGCGGTCCACTGAACAAAAGCTTTAAAACCCTTAAAAACACACACAAAGGAGAGATTGATGCTGAAAAGTATCAGATATAGAAATAAAAAGACAAAGATAAA
>NW_005187953.1:141488-143764 GCF_000239375.1 Pundamilia nyererei
TTAAAGTGTTAGTACAGCCCTTCAGTTTTGGGGAAGTTAGACTCTCTGAGAGCACTTGTTGCTTGTTTAATTGATTCTTGGGATTTAACTTCGTGGGCGCTCCACCTTTGTATTAAGTGGAGGGATCTAACCACTAAACCTTTAAAAAACACACGTGTAATGGTGCAAAAATTGTATTTCTTTGTAAGGTAAACATGGTACTCAAATATGTTCTGTGTTTACTCACATGGTGTTTGTCACCTCTGCCATAATGGTAATGTTCACTGTGTCATTAGTGTACATGCGAGCCCCATTGGCTGGGGTTGGAGGTAGAAACCTGGGCAGGTAGACTCCCTCTGAGCATGATGGTGCAGGAGGGTCCACTGGAAAAAGATTTTTAGGTCATTACAATAGATAGCTAGCAAAGTAGTGTAGCAAGCAATTTAACCTTGATATGAAGTTTATCAAATTTTGGTTGCTCAATTAAGACACTGGTTTGATATGTAAGGTTCCAAAACTGACAGAAAGTCAGAGTTGATTTGCACATGTGCAGAGGAGGGATAGAGGACATATTGGGCAATAGATGTTGAACACAGAGCTGTCAGGCAGGAGAAAAAGAGAGGGACCGCAGAGAAGATTGATGGATGTGGTGAAGGAGGACATGCAGAGGGTTGGTGTGACAGAGGAGAATGCTGGTATAGGGTGAGATGCAGGAAGATGATCTGCTGTGGCATAAAGGGAGCAGCCGTGAGTGAGTTCATCTTTTCTTGCAGCACTATGGAGTATAACATCCCTGTGCTCATTTTACTTTGAATAAACAGGATCCTCAAATGGTAAAAAGCTTTGAAAAAGAAAAAAAAACCTACCCATCAGAGCAAATCTGATTGGTATTTTGCTGAGAGCCTCGCTGGGAGTGATGTTTGTCTGAAAACCATAATCACTGATGATGATAGTCTTTTTTGGGAAGTCCTCCATTTCCAGCTGTACTGCATATGAACCTTCATCTTGCCTGCTGACAGGATTAAATGACAATGTGCAAGCCTGCACAAGTTTGGTGAAGACTTGTTAAAAGTGGGCATTGTGTTTGAGTTTGAGGGGTAGAAATGTTTGTGAATTGTGGAGAGACAAACGGATGGATGGAAGAAAAACATTTTATCAGCGCTTACCATCAGCAGTCCTTCAGCTAGAAGAGCTAAGAATTAATAATTTACAACATTTCTCTGTTTCTGTGACTAGTTTTTACTGTAGTATCATTCTGTAAGTGTATGTGAAACTCACTTGTGAGATGGTCAGAACAGACGGTGGTGTACAAGGATTACACTCATCTGCGTCTATGTCTCCAAATCTGCATTTAACCTTGTCTCCATCAGGGTCAAAGGCCGACAGGGTGAAGACTCTTTGACAGTTTGAAGGGACTCTGGCACATAGGAATCACATGCAGTACAGTAAATACAAAACTCACCCAAAAATCAGCACTGTAACTTTGGTTTTTAACAACTGCAGTTTCAACAAGGCTTCCTCCAAGGAAAACAAAAATAAAATGCATGTAAGGACTGTCAAGAATCACCCATTTAACCCTGTTAACATTCACCATGTCACTGGATATTCTTTAAGAGTTATAGATCGGGATAGAGCTCTGATATCTCCACATATTTTAAAAATATTGGAAAATGGAAAATCCTGTAACAGCAAAGCTGTAATGCCAAAACGTGTGAGGCACTGGTTGAAAGGTGAAAAGTGCCTTTAAAATTAGGTAGCCATAATGTTTTGCTGGTGTCCTGTTGTCTGCTACTGACTTGGTTTTATGTGAAAAAAAATAATATGCAAGTCACATTTTATTTTATACTCCTTGTGCCTGTGCAGGTTCTCTTCCTCCCACAGTCCAAAGACATCCAGGTTAGGTTAAATGTCATTTATTAATTAGCCATTTGTGTGAATGTGAATGCAAACGTTTGCCTGTCTCTCTGTGTTCACTCAGTGATGGAATGACAACCTTTCCAGAGAGTTTTTTGGCTTAACACAGTGCAAACACATAAGAGACGATCATGTCCCATGAAAGTTGCAAATACTATAATCATGGTCATGGTTCTGGGTCCTTGTGACCCAGCATTTTGAGTTTCTTTGTTTTGGTGATATTTTGTTTTATGGTTTATGTTCCTGTTCATTAAGTTCATCAAGTCTTAGCTTGTTTCGAGTTTCTCATGTTCCTTGTTTAAGTCTTTGATGATTAGGCTCTCTGTTGTGTCTTTGTCCTGTAGGTCTTTCTTCGTGTCCATGTTTATCCATGTTTCCCCAGC
>NW_005187953.1:144355-148415 GCF_000239375.1 Pundamilia nyererei
AAATGATGGGGTATTGTTATCAACCTGCCGGGCGGGTGGGTGGGAACCTGATGGACACTCAATGTTGCAAAGGTGCACCTAATAATAATCTGGGATATATTTAAATTTTAATGGCTTTGATCTCAATGTCAAGGTTAAAGTACAAGTTTTCTGAAAACCTTGTCTGTGTGATAATTTTATAACGAGGTCATCTAGGCATCTCAAATGATTGCAATTATCAACTCAAGGTCAAGGTCAGAGGTCAAAATCAATCAATTTTCCCGTAGACTCCTGGTGGAGCATAGGCCTTCTAGGTCAGAGGTCAAGTTTACTGAAAATCTTGTAAATACAAATTGATGTATGTAAATAGATATTTGTGAAATAGCAGGCAATGAAGTATAATCAGGTTTTGATGATGTTTTAGGTGAGACAAGTCAGGTAAGACTACACTGTGAATGAAAAAGGGTTCATATATATTAAGGTGTGATGCATGACATTTGATGCATTGTTAATTGTTGTTTTTGGTTTTTAATGTTTGTTAACTAGAATTCTTACGCTGATTGGGAAGACTAGAGACAACATAGAAATTCATTTTGTGTTGTGTCCGGCAGGACATCTGGCATTAAATCAAAATCAAATATGCAGTGCTACCTGTAATAGTGTGGCAGCCCACTGCAAATGCGGGAGGAGATGAAAGTAGCTCTGTTACATAATCTGATTGCCTCAAATTAGGATTAGGGGCTGGTTTGGAGTTATCATCTATGATAATTTAGACCTCAGAGGATTAAACCTTTCTTTTTTTATCTGACGTGTTACTGACCGTAGCTGAAACACAGCATTGCTGGAAACCTCCCGAGACATGACTCCTTCCCTCTGACACCACTCTTTGCCCTCCTCATCCACAATGCTCAGCTCCACACTTTCTGTACCACAGTCACCGCTGACACAGCTCCACGTGTCTTGATCAGTGCATGAGCGAAAGCTCAGCTTGTAGTGAAAGGCCACCTGTAATATTGTAACAATAACACCTGTTGTGTTATTATAAAGAGTCCATGCACTGTTCAAATAAAGTCAGTGCTTTTCGGAGCCTTTTGGAATGTCAGTGAATTTGCCTTTACTTCAATCCTCCTTAATTAATAAGTAAAACTCTGAGCCCCTATTTCAGACTAAACTAAAGAGTCCTGGCATTAATGGTATAGGTACACCTACCGTGACAGAGCCATTATGCGTCTTGTCTTTGGGGGTAAAAGTCATCACTGTCCCAAAGAAATGGTTAGCCTGAGAACCAAAGAGCAGCAGCAATAGAAAGAGGAGCAGCATGTTTATATCCATAGTTGTGATCAGTGAAACTGCGTAGCCCTAAAATAAAGTTTAAAATAGAGTAAAATAAAGTCCTTGACCCAGTTATGTATGGCTCTGAAATGAAACAAACAACGTGTTTTTCTCCCAGTACTCCTCCTACGTTTGTCTCCTCCCTTTACAACTATAACTATGACACAGTTATGTTGTAAACTGAGAGCAGACAAACGGATCCTGTTTACTTAGAGTTAACTAACTTTTTGCTCTAATCAATCTGATTGTATTGAGGAGCCCCACCTTTAAAGTTCACATCTCTTTCTCTCTCACTCTCTTGTTTTTGACAGAGTAGCAGTGGAAACATGATATGTGGCTTCTGCCATTCCTGAACGTGAGAAGGAAGCAGAAGGGTGTGCCAGCTGCTACCACGATCCAAACATTCTGGCACTGCAGGAAGCTGACTCACCAACTGTTACAAGCTTTAATTATTCCCACAATAGTGCTGTGATTATGTGCAGATTTACTTTTAAATCATGCAGTCTGATGCAGTGTGCACTACTATGTTAAACAGCAACTACACATTACTTGTAGGTCCTAAAGTACTTTCTTTTTTTTTCAGGCCATTTTCATTTCCATAGGTCTAAAATGATGCCGTTTTGTCTCAGCCACTGCTCTGCCACAGTTAGGCTCTCCTTTGGCAGTGGTGCAACCCAGTGGGAACCTCTGGGATTGGAAAATAAAGTCATCACTAAAGTTCCAATAATGGCTCAGCAGCACATCGGACTACAATTAAATGTAGGTGACAAAGATTGAGTGTGTAATGTTTTCCATTGTCAGGTGATTGTACAGGTGATCTGGTGGAAGAAAACCTGTCTCCAAGCACAGACTCCAATGATAAATGTCACACTTGACAACAGAAAAAAAAGGAGCCAGGAGGCATCATTTTCCCAAAGATGGTGCAAAACAAAACAAAACTAATATGACCTCAACATCCAGCTGCAGGTTCAACAGATGTCTGCAGGATCTTCAGGAAAATTGAAAAGCAGCAGGGAATTCACTTAACTTTGCTATTTACAATATAAATAGCACAGTTGTCTGAGTTGGCCTAATGTTTTTCTAATGTTTAAGTTGGGGAAACAAGCTTTTTCCTTTTGCAAAAACAGCTGCAACATTTTAGCACCAAGGAAATGCTGGACACCAAACTGGAGCCACAGATGTCAGTGGCTATTGGAGGACCTGGCACAAGAATTTCAGCAGTGACTCACACATGCCCACATATTGTGGCTGCCATGATATCTTTCCTATTTAAATTTCTCCAACATCTGGAAGTCATGCTTTGTCATATTTAGCTCTGGAATTTGTTAAAATGTGGGTTGGTCTTCAAAAGGCACCAGAACAGAATTGGCTTCACGTTGTATGAAAAGAGGACCGATGGAAATAACTTTAGCTCTCTAGTCATCACTTTGAAAGTCACCTACATTGAAACATAGTATGATGAGCTTAGACTACTTTACTTAGGATACTTTTTAGCCTTTTAACTGCAGACCTCTGAGGGGGGAGGGGGGAATGGAAATTGACAGACAAAACTATCCACTTGTATGTTAACTAGAAAACGTTTGCTCTTCTCCAAAGAGCTCCAAGAATAATAAATGCTGCTCTATCTGCAGAACAATCCCTCATATATTTGATACTCATGGTACAACTTGCTGGTAGCACTCCTGCATGTTTGGCTTTGATATAAATGCTAGAACCTTTAGCTGTTGGCATAGGTGTGTCTTTATTTATCATACTTAAAGTGTCTCCATTGTGAGCAGACACACACAGACATGTCCATGTATGATCATGTACAAACTTGCTCTCATGTTGACAGGCAGTGAAAATAACCAGTTGCTGACAATCTGGTCTGATCGGTACATGCTGACCTCAGTACTGAGGTAGTTTTTAGTTGAAAAACCCAAATATTAACATTGTCAGTGTATAATCTACCACAGATGTGTCAAACTCAGTGTCACTAAAGGCAACACTATGAAATGAGAATCAGAGAGTGAGTTAAAATGTGCACAGAAATTCCCTCTGTGGTGGAAAAGGTTTGTTGCACTGAACACTGAATAAATAAGGAAACCAATAACATAGGTTCAAAGGTCATTGTCATAAAATGCAGTCAAGGAGTTGCTAAATGAAAAGCTCCTGTTGATAACAGTTCAACAGGGACTACTGTGAGTTTTAGGATACTGACAGACATCAATGTTGCCATAACATGTAAATGTGTTAATCAGCTGAGAATCAATGATAGCACAAAAGTATCCAAAGAATACATCAGTGAGCAAAATGTTTCTTGAGCTATAGGAAATGAGTCTCTTAAACCAAAGTAATCATTTCAAAGTATCCATTTAATTTTTTTGAGCATATATATGACTTGACTTGTAAAGAGTCTGGACTGCCCAGAAAGTTAATGATAGACAATTTGTCAGGGCGAATTAATGATGTCAGTGAATTAAATAATTCCAAAATTATCTGTGTATTTTTTTTAAAGAGATACAGATAACAAATCCAAAAAATGACAAAGAAGTTCACACAGGGAATAGAAAGATCTTGTTAAGGCCAACGTGAAATGGTTCATTTCCTCATTTCAAACATCTAATATGATCTGGTATTCTGTTCAGTTCAATTCATTTTTATTTATATAGCATCACAAGAACAGGTGCCTCAAGATGTGTAAGGTAGAGACCCTACAATAATACAGAGAAACCCCAACAATCAGATGACCCCTTATGTGCAAGCACTT
>NW_005187953.1:148744-152699 GCF_000239375.1 Pundamilia nyererei
CGTTTTACTTTCACATGTTGTCTCTGTAGATATTTCCTTTTCCCAGTATTTAAATTTTCCTCTGATAAAACAGAGTCACCTGCATCTGGGGGAGTCTGCCTGTAGCTTTAATGAACAACCTTGTACATTAATGCCATCATTTCACCAACAGATGGAGCCAAAGACTCAAAACAGTTCATTGACCATTTATGTGAGGCTTTGACAGTAAAATGCAGACCTGCATTATATAACATTTACATTTGTAGAAATTGGAATGGGACGCAAGAAGCGAGCAGCTGAAAGTAGCTAGAAGACCAGTGATTTCCAGATTCTACAGGTTTGTTCTCCCCATCTTCATCCAAAGCTCCAACTTTTTTCTGTAAAATTCAAAAACAAACCAAAAAGACAGGTGAACCACAGCCTTAAATAATGTGTATCATCAGAAAATCCTTTTAAAAAGTTTGGAAAAGTAGCAAATGTTGTGACTCACAGAGCACAGAAGAACTTCGATTTAAAGCCCACAAGGCAATGCCAACAATGGCTGCGACGGCTCCAACACCAAACACAATACCAACAACTTTGCCAGCACCCATGCTGTCGTCACCTGCATGTAGAAGAAGGATAAACATAAAAGCTGACAACCTTTAAGCTGCTTTTAAGCTCAAACAATATTTCCATGACAGCTATTCACTTTCAAGCTATGAAAAATAATCATATTTACCTGATCCTGTGGACTCATATAGCACCTTCTTCTGATCTTCTGTTTCATTTACTATTAAATAACAGAGAAATGTAGTGAAAGATGTGGTAAATCCAAACATCAAACATAAGATTTTACTTCAACACATCAAATATCTAAATGAAGCTCATATATTCTGTTGCAAAAAAAAGCAATATGACAGGAAGTACAATTGTTAACCGTCTTTGTGCCACTGGTTATAATAAATAACTAATAATGAGAGTTTGAACTGCCATCATGATACAGGCCTTTGGCAAAATTCATGATCTGCATCAGCTCCTCTATATTTCACGTACTGAACAGAAGAGTGGTTGTATGTTCTGGGGTGGTTGAAGGCAGAACAGTTGTTGGCAGAGGAGTGGTGATTGGTCCTGAAAATATAATAAACAAATATGTAAAAATAAACAGTTACAGTAATCAATGAAGGAAATGCACATTTTTGGAGTTTACTCACTAATTTGAATGCTCACAATCACACAGCGTAGCTCAGAGTGATACTTGGCCGTACTGAGAAAAGAAATCCAAAACATAGTAATTAAAAAATGAAACAGTACAACATATGTCCATAAAAATGGTGGTGCGAAAATGTTTAAACCATCTGACTTTAACTCTGCCTGGACTACGAAGCAGATGGGATGGTTTTCTTCATCTTCCCTGTCACATGGTGTCCAGGTCAGGATGAATTCTCCATGTGATACAACATGTTTCACAACGCTGTGTGGTCCACTGAACAAAAGCTTTGAGACCCTTACAAAAATACACAAAATAGAGATTTGGCACATAGGGGTAAATCAGAGTGCAAACATCAGAATTTATTGCAGACTGTTTCATCACCGTTCTTTTTATTGTATCTTTTTACAAAAAGAAATACATCTTAAACAATATGTTTAAAGAGGAAACGAGCAAGCAAAGACAGCTCTCTATCAATGCCTCTGCTAAATAATTTTCCCAGTCCTGCATCTGATTTTTTCAAACACATCTATTTATTTATTTTTGACCTGCAATTCAAAACATTCTAGATTGCAAACAAAAATCAAATAAAAAATGTCTTGCACTGTCAAGGCCATCATGTAGGACATCTATGTAGCAATGCAACATAGGTGACATTGCATGGGTAGTGTAGGGTGATCCAGATCAAGTTATATTCTAACTTGGTTACTTGCCCTTTCTTGGGTAAATTAAATGTATCAAAATTGGCCTTCCCATGACTCACTGTGAGGTTGTAGAACCACGTGGATTTTGTCCCAGCTAATGAGCAAAGATCAGGTTATGTGGCTGATACTGACATTATTGCATGTGGCCAACCAATAATGAGTTTAGTGTCCCTCCAGAATTTGGGAAATTGGGTTTTTCACCCCAACCTACTCCCACTCTTGTTGTCATAACATCAAAACCAAGAGTAGTAATTTGATTAAACTCATGTAATATATGGTTTAATAATTATTCTGCATGTTGAAATTAATGTTGTTTGTTCTGGATTTCTAAAATGTTTTTGTGCCACATAATGGTTGCACCATATTTGAATTCATGCCCAATTCACCTCAAACTATTACAAGTGATGGATTGGATGTTACCACTACTTCATGTATGACTTTACAGTGATCCAGTGAGAAATGTAATTTTTTGTTTTTTGGTTTGTTTGTTTGTTTTTTAACTATAATTCTTATTAGTATTAAAATGTATTTAATAATTTAATGTCTGCAATTTATTTATCTTCAGCAGATCTAGACATCAATTTTATTATTTTTCTTCAAATGTGACTAGACAGGGATGTACTTCAATATGTGCATTATATTTACTAAAAGTGTGTGAATCAAGACAAATGTTCATGAATGAATTTTTTCTTAAAGTTATGTGTTTTTCATATAGTTTTTATATACACAATTTTTTGAAAAGAAATGTATATTCTGAACAAGCAAGGAATCATATATGGCAGCGTTACTGATTTTGATTTGTGCAATGAAAATGAAAAATACTGAAAAGAGTCACAAACGTTTAAAAAAAAGGTTCTATATTATGCTCACACACATTCTAGGAGAAAGTTTGAAACAAAAATATTCTTTACATATGCCAGTGTTTTGTGTCTTTCTCTTTAACTCACATGGTGTTGGTTGCCTCTGCCATAATGGTAATATTCAATGTTTCATTAATATAGGCCAACAGCTGAGTCCCACTGACGGGGGTTGGAGGCAGAAACTTGGGCAGGTAGGCTCCCTCTGAACAGGATGGCACAGGCGGGTCCACTGGAACAAAACAAAAAGGTGGCATATTAATTGGCAAGCTAGGATTTCAAATGAGATATGATTTTGAAAGTTATTTCAACAACAAAAATATAGCCAAGTAGCTGTAAATGTAGCTGTAGGTGCTTCAAATGTAACAATGTTGGAACTTTGTGTGGGACATGTATTGCTGTGTTAGCTGGTTATTGTGCCCCCAAATGCAAAGCAATCGAGTCAAGAGTCGTAAGTAGTACAGAAATGCAAATCCAAGACCTACACAGTAAGTATTTAATTACTCTTCTGATGTCAGATGATTGCAGAAGAATGAGATGATCCACAGATGTAGACAACTGCATCTGTAGGAGTTTTCATCCAGGACTCTGAAGGACTGTGAAATAGTTAAGAGGTTAAAAGTTAATGACCTACCTATTAGACCAAATCTGATTGGTATTTTGCTGAGAGCATCACTGGGAGTCCTTGTTGTCTCCACATCATCACTTTGATGGAGAAAGATGGTCTGCTTGGGAAAGTCCTCCATCTCCAGCTGTATTGCATATGCACCTTCATCACTCCTACTCGCAGAATGAAAGGTCAGTTTACAAGACTACAGGAGAAGGAAACACAGAGAGAAACCAGTTACATGTTTATATAGCTGAATTTGTGTTTTATAAGAAGAAGCTATTTTGAAATAGCTTTTTAGGACATCTTTCTCTTTCTTTTAGGACATCTTTGAAATTGTCAGAAATTGGAAGGTGGCATGACCATGAGGCAAAACACAATAAAGTTTGTTCTAACCCGCTGAGGTTTCAGCAATGACCCCAAATCTATATTTGGGGGTGTAACCTTTGGGTGTATGAGAGTTATTACTGTATTTTATTGTGATGTAGAGTTATTCATTATTTATTAGATTAAATAATGATTTAGACCTCAGAAGAATAATAACGTCTTAACTTTGTGACACTTAGCTTGAGACAGATGAAAATGCTTTTAACTTACTGGTGTGATGGTTAGAAGAGAT
>NW_005187953.1:153551-156011 GCF_000239375.1 Pundamilia nyererei
ACCTCAGAAGAATAATAACGTCTTAACTTTGTGACACTTAGCTTGAGACAGATGAAAATGCTTTTAACTTACTGGTGTGATGGTTAGAAGAGATGGTGGTGTACAAGGATTACACTCATCTGCTGCTGTGTCTCCATATCTGCATTGAACCTCGTCTCCATCAGGATCAAAGGCCAACAGGCTGAATTCTCTCTTACAGTTTGAAGGAACTCTGGCACAGAGATATCACAGGTCAAAAATTCTCGCCTAAAAGGTAGAACTGTCTTGTGGTTTTAATAAGTGCAAAGACAATATATTTCTCTCTAGCTCTAAAGATTTTGTATATCCAAAATCACTTTTGTTTATTAAACTTTACTTCATTAGCTACATAGCTACCTATCTATGGCTAGGGATAGGTTTGTTACCACAAGCACTTTTATTTAATGTTTGCCTGTTTGAAACACACAAAGCTTTTAAAAGTAATGTAAGAAGTAATGGATTTTTATTAAAAATAATGTGTATTGGTAATTAACTCCTTGCCAGTGAATGTAATTCAGCACACTACTTGTTACACTTGTTTTGTTGCTCTGCAAAATGTTCTGAAATGCATTTTCACCTGATTACCATACTAAAGGCTACAGTCCCAAACAATAACACAAATCCCTACCCTAGAAGGAAACGCACGGGATCTTTTCTTCCGTTCCTAGTTATGAACATAAAACCAACAGCACAAAGGAAGATGAAAAACCAGGACCCAGATCCCCAAAGTGATTCTACCTTAGAAACATGAAAAGGTACAAACAGAGGGCACAGCCTGACTGCTCATCACTGTCTTGGTGAACTGTTGATCAGACTCTGCTATGCTGGGGTCAGCATACACTGAGATTTAATATCACTCTGGGTTGTTGGCTAGCTTAGCATTAGCATGCTGTCTGTACAGATGATTGCAAAGAGCCAAATTTCTCTTAGCAGTACAATAAAGTTTCTGTCCTAGTTTCCATTTCACCATCACACACATCTTTCATATAATAAAAGTAATGCCCAAAAACTCAACTCAAAAACTCTATGGCTGTATCATTGCACTGCTCTACCACTGTCTTCCTGCTGCACACCAACTAAAGTTTGTTGACTGTAGCAGATAGAGGAAAAAAATCTTTGTTTTTTCTTTCTATCTGGCACACAGATAACTGAAGAACCTTTGTAACACAATAACAACATAATAGTAACTAATGTAATTATTCAATTTGGTACAATAAAACACTTCATTACTATGTTGCTAAAAAACAACCAACATTGGCAAAAATGTAATTAAATCCTAGCCCTAAACAGACTAATGGTGTCCTGATTATTATCATGATTCTATGTAAAGAAAAAAATCAATTTTTTCAGGAACCCATATTTCAGTTACATGTTTTAGGACACAGGTGTTGAACTCCAGCCCTCGAGGGCCGGTGTCCTGCAGGTTTTAGATGTGTCCTTGATCCAGCTGATTTAAATGGCTAAATGACCTCTTCAACATGTCTTTAAGTTCTCCAGAGGCCTGGTAATGAACTAATCATTCGATTCAGGTGTGTTGACCCAGGGTGAGATCTAAAACCTGCAGGACACCGGCCCTCGAGGCCTGGAGTTCGACATCCGTTTTAGGATATATATTACATGATAATTCATTCTTTTCACATGCTATGAAGTATTGAATTTATTTTTGATTTGCAAACAAGATATATGATGACTGTTTGATGCTTTCCTCTCATGATGGTTTGCAAATACTAAAAAAACTAGCCATAACAAAGTTAATAGCTTTACCTCAGAGCTGGCAGGATGGTGGTCTGAGGTGATTTGTTGGGTTGAGC
This sequence comes from Pundamilia nyererei, assembly GCF_000239375.1. Taxonomy (NCBI): domain Eukaryota; kingdom Metazoa; phylum Chordata; class Actinopteri; order Cichliformes; family Cichlidae; genus Pundamilia; species Pundamilia nyererei. The sequence continues at coordinate 155,381 of NW_005187953.1, forward strand.
TGTGTCAGATCGAGTCCTCAGGTCCACCTGAGTTATAGCTTTCCAGTTACCAATACCATTTTTGTTGTTAATCCAGTCACCACCAGCCAAACTACGGATTTGAATTGAAGGTTGTAAGGTCCATAGTACACACATTAATATACTAATTTGTACATGAATCCAAGTAATGTATAAGCACAAGACATTTCTAAGATATGGGAAAGACCATTTTTACAGATCAGGAGGCCCCCAAAGCCTGGAGACTTTAAACAATTAGGGACGTTTAACCTCTTAACCATAGGTGTTATTTCGATAAAATTCCTTTCACCACAGCAGAAAAAACATACACTTAAGGTTTTTTCTTCCAAAGGGGACAGTTGTTGTCAAAACTCTGTAATTCTTATTGTGAGTAACCGATGTACAGTGTACTATGTTTTTGTCAAGTGATACATACAAGTTTGATCACTGAGTGAATGCAATCAGGTCAGTGGCATTTTGTTGAATCTGCTGTTTCTGTTACTGACCGTAGCTGAAACAGAGAGTTGCTGGAAACCTCCCGAGTCATGACTCCTTCCCTCTGACACCACTCTCTGTCCTCTTCATCCACGATGTTCAGCTCCACACTCTCACTACCACAGTCACCGCTGGCACA
>NW_005187953.1:157487-160968 GCF_000239375.1 Pundamilia nyererei
AGGGAAAATAAAATCTGTATATCAGTTTATTAAAACAGTATTTCTTAAAAAAGCAAGAATTATGGTTCTGAATAACAAAAGTGATGGAGGGAGCATAAATGTGCTCTGTGAATATGAAAAGACAAATGTGTAAGATGTAAAAATAAATAAATAGCATATGAAAGAAGATTGCTTGTTTATGTTCATGCCTTTCTAAATTTATACTTGACTGTTATGTATTAATGGAAAACTCCACAGTTTCTTAAAATAGTGTGATGCTAATATAAGAAATTCCTTCAACTGCCTCTATACCAATAAAATAAAAGTAATAATGTTTTAGCAGAATAGGAAACATATAATTTTCATTGCGTTGATTTGCCCTGAGGAGCATGTGAATGTAATAACTGCCACCACATTACAGACATTGCTGAATGGAGCACTTCAGGAAAAGAACTCACCAGTTTTTGAGTGACAATAACAATGTGGTTATCTTCAGAGATGTCAAAGTCTAATTTACTGTACTCTCCCATGTAGGACAACAACCTGCTGATAAACCTTTCAGACGTTATAAACCTACTTGATTTTAACGTTTGAAAAGCTTTCATTTACCTGTGCAAATAATGGCTACTCTTTTTCCTTTGGTCAAATATAAGATAGCTATGTTGTCAAAATGTCTTATACATAATTTCTTTATAACTGCCCCATTTTGGTAAAGGCTAAGCCAAGTCACTGGGACACAGTGAGGCAGATAGGTTCTGACAATAATTTATTTTTATTAGTTGAAATAAACTATATTGACCTTTAGCTCAAGAACAGTGTGTGGGGAGCTTAAATGAATGGGTTTCTATGGCTGGATCCAAGCCTTACATCACCAAGCACAATGCAAAGTGCTTCTTGTTCCAACATGACTGCGCTCCTACACACAAAGCAAGGTCTATAAAGACATGGATAGGTAAGCTGGGTGTGGAACAATTTGACTGGCATGCACAGAGTCCTGCCCACAACCTGACAGAACACACAGTTGGGATGAATTAAATTAAATAAATCAGAGACTGCAAACCAGGACTTCTTGTCCAACATCAGTGTCTGACCTCACAAATGTGCTTCTGGAAGAATCATCAGAAACGCTTTTAAACCTCGTGGGAAAGGCTTCCCAGAAGAGTTGCTGTGATAGCTGCAAAGGGTGGGCCGACATCATATTAAGCCCCATGGATTAAATATGTGATATTACTCAAGTTCATACGTGTGTGAAGGCAGATGAAAGAATACTTCTGTTAATATAGTGTATTTTACAGTATTTTATAATAGTATTTTTTTTACTAATTTTGTCTTTGGCATTTTGTGTTATTTCACCCTCGATTGTGTATAGAGACCATTCTTACAGTTCATTGGTAGTGTCCTAATTTTAAACTGAAAATGTCAAAAGCATGTAATTAGACAGAGACGTGAGTCATAATAAGCAAGCATATCCAGACATGGACATTGTCTAGTTTGGTTTTGATGTTGATCTGTCTTTGTTTATGAAACACAGAAAATACAAAACCATTAAATAATAAAAGAGATTTCAGAGAGTGGTCAAGCATAGAGACACAGATTCACAGTGCAATACAATAGTCTAAACTAAATCAATAAATAAATAAAAAGGATTAGTCTATGGTTAAACAAAGAATGCATGAAACCACAAAATGTGTCCTTGACTGTGGTGATCTTACACTGACACGCCCTTGGAGTTAAACTAGTTGAATCACCGGCTTTGAATTTGGGTAAATCCTATAAACTCAGCTTCTTCTGGTTTTCCCATCTGAGCAGTCAGTTATTAAAAAAGGTTGTGAAACAAACAGTGTTCACAAGGTTACTTTTAAAATGTATTCCACTACAGATTACAAAATACATGCCCCAAAATGAAGTTTGTAATGTCTTCTACAAGTTACTCAATGTGAGTAACATATGAATACTTTGGACTACTTGATATATTGTCATGCTTTTTACAACTACATGAATGTACTATTTTTCTTCTCTTCTTTCTCTATTCGTGTTGTTTTTATTTTTTGTTTGTCTATGTTTGGGCCATTTTTCTATATGTGCATAAATATTTTTATATAAATACGTGCATATCTTTTAAATTAAACAGCATGAATTCAGTGTGCAGCATTTGTCTTGAAGACTGATGAAATACATTTTAAAAACTTTGCTCCCTTTTGTTGTTATGTTTTCTGTTCTGAAACACGAGGCAACAGTGTAAAAGGACACATTAAACATAAGGTTGTGTTTTGCTGTGAGGTAGGTCAAGTTGATGGAATGGCAAACGGTAAGCTGGAAATTAACTCAGTCATCTTCGGAGCTTTCGTTCCGAATGACACGTCATCTGTTGGTCTAACCAGAATCTGCGTTGTCTGAGTTTTTTTTTTTTTTTTGCCTATCCCGTTTTGCATTGGTGCAGCCAAAGGTTTATTGTCATATTTTCAATTAATACATAGTATAAAACACCTTTTTATGCATTGTCAAATCTTTGTAGCTTTTTAGCAGAAAACCTTCCATTCAAATCCACTGATAAAAGCGTTTAATCACTAGACATTTAATCCCTGACCGACAATGCTATTCAACTGCCAATGTTTACCCTGCCAAAAGGAGCTTCAAGAATAAAATATTTCTCTGTCTGCATAACAAATGCTCTTATTTTGTTATACTGGTATTGACATTTACTGGTAGCATGTCTGCGTGTCAGATGGCGGTTTAACTGTCAGGACAGTTACCTGCTGGAATAGGTGTGTCCTTGTTTGCTCTCAATGTCTCCATTGTATGTAGACATACCCAAAAATGTCTGTGGTATAACTGTGATCATAGAAACGATCAACGTCATTACCTGACAGGTTTTTGTTTGAGAAACGAGGTGTCAACTTAATTTCACTGAAGTCCACCGTGTGATATGATAGTAATATAAAAAATAGTCCATATACATATGAGAATATATTTTCCTATACAGTTAGGTCCATATAAGTAAATAGTAATATACTGTCCATTTGGACAGTTGCAAATTTCAGTTGAGTGTGAAGGCGTTGATTTTGGAGTAGTTGATTTTTTGTTTCTTGGTCAACACCCTCTGACTTCATGTGGATGTAAAATTAGCTTTACTGTGGAATGATTGAGTCTCCATGGCAGGATTGAGTCCTGGTGGTTCCTCGGTTGTTTCCAAGCATCCCGATCAATTTCCTCTCAGCTGATGGTGACAAATTTGGTCATCTTCCAGAACTTAGCAAAGTAGTGAAATATCCAGAAAACTGGTACTTACGTAGAACTGAACCGTGGTCATTCAGAAAAGGGTGGGGACACCTCAGGCCCTCCAAGGTTTGGAGGCCTATCTCCACCCACCACCACTTCCCCTGCCGGTGGCGGACTCCCTCAGGTGTCGGTGTGCTGGTGGTTCTTTGTGTCTGGGGGTGGGCGTCCGGGTACACACCGGCTCACTCCTTGGCGGCCGCTTGTCGGGGCCTGGGGCCTGGGG
>NW_005187954.1:0-1303 GCF_000239375.1 Pundamilia nyererei
TCTGGTGCAAATTACTGACCTCTGTCATCATTTTAGGTGGGGGAACTTGCACAATCGGTGGCTGACTAAATACTTTTTTGCCCCACTGTATATATAACTTACAAATACAGATAACAAGACAAACTGTTCTCAGCATCACATTTATGAACAGTTTTAGAGCCTCATTTTCTTCCTCTCTTTAAATAATGAAGAGAAATTTGTCTCAAAAGATTTGCAAATGCATACCACACTATTCACGAGTATAAAATAACATTTTTAAGTGTGTGCATTGATTTGTGTGCAACTTTTGAGGACTCACAAACATGTGCTTCGATCCACACACAAATAAAAAGCAATGTGAGCACACTGCTTGTAAAACTATTTTACAAATGAGTATGCCCAAACCTGAATAAATCATCATCATTTACACAAACATTCATTAAGTCCGGCTTCATGAATCCAGTCATTTTCCTCTTTAAAAACCTTTCTGTGTGTACGAGTGTCCACTTTATTTGAAAACAAACAAACAAACTAATTAAAACAAAAAACAAACATGCTTGCTTCTACAGTTCATGTTATTGTTTTTTGCCTCTCAGATCAACAGGTGGAGGTAAAGGTAGTGGAAGGCTCAGACTCTGTCATCCTGCCCTGCAAAACAAAACATGACCTGCCTGAGGACACCACAGTGGAGTGGACTCGCTCTGACCCTGAACTCATGTTGGTCCATATATATCCACACAAAAGTGACCAACGTAAAAAACAGGACGGACTTTACAGAGACCGAACTGCAGTGAACAAAGACCTGCTGAGAACTGGAGACCTCAGTCTGACCCTGAAATACCCCACAGAGAGAGACAGTGGAGGATACATCTGCACCATCTACAGGGACAAAGACATCCTGAGACAGAAAGTAGTGCTGCAGGTCAAAGGTCAGAGATGTAAAATGCAGAGGTCTGTGCTGTAGATGCATGTATCAGAGTTCCTAGGTCATGTTATTCGTTTTTTATTTTTTTATGTTTCTCTCTAGGATGGTTTCCATCCTGGGCCACAGCTCTCTTGGTTCTCCTGGTTCTTCTTGTGGTTTCTGGAGGTCTTTTATTTCATTTCCGGCACTATTTTATGTCAGGTGAGTGTCTCCTACTACACTACTCATAATGCCGATGGTCAGCAGGTGTCCTCTGGTGGCTCCTTGACTGCGGCTCACACAAACTTGTTCCAGAAGCTGAAAGAGTTGAGAGTTACAAACAGCTGATACAGAGAGCTGAAGAGAAACTTCCAGGTTTGTTCCAGAAGTCAGAAAACCTCCTTCAGACTCAGTCATTGA
>NW_005187954.1:1466-4618 GCF_000239375.1 Pundamilia nyererei
CAGTCATGTGGTGGAGAGCTTCAGATGTTCAGACACATGAGATCTTCATGGTTTCTGTGCTGATGTGTGTGAGACATGGCCGACTGTGGAGGCTCAGTCTGTCTGTGCTTCTGCTCTTCATCCAACATGTCTGCAGCACTTTACAGGACGCTGCAGACTAGTTACCAAAGAACGAGTCAGGAACACATCAGGAACAAACTGAGACACAATCTGACTGAGACTAGAAGACAAAATGCTGCATCAAGAGTAATCACAGGAATTAGAATCATTTCGTTGCCCTGTACCTGTGACATGTGCAATGACAATAAAGTTGAATTCTATTCTATTCTAGAAAGAGAAAGCAGATTTCTCCTATACCAGCTTCTCTCCTGTTCTGGTTTTTTTGTATTATTGTAGGGTATACCTGACAATACAAAAGTGTCTTAAGACAACTGTTGTTGTGATTTGACGTTATATAAATAAAACAGAATTATAAATTAATTGAACAATGAGGGGACAGGGAGGTCATGTGACCATCACACCTGCTGCTGATGTCATCATGTTGTGCTTTGTTGACCTCTCAGTTTACAAGGTGGAGGTGGATTCAGGGGTGGAGTCTGTCCAACTGCCCTGCAAAACTGTAGCTCATCTGCCAGAAGATGTTAAAGTGGAGTGGATGGACAGTGATGACAAGAAGGTCCACGTGTATCAGAGCAGCTCAGACCACTCTGATGAACAGCACCAGGTTTACAGAAACCGAACAGAAATGAAGAGAAACCTGCTGAAAACTGGAGACCTCAGTCTGACCCTGAAACACCCCACAAATGAAGACAACTCCACCTACACCTGCACCGTCTACAGCAGGGAGGGAAACATTCTGCTGAAGAAAGATGTTCTCCTCGCTGTCAGAGGTCAGTGCTGTAGATGCAGTTCAGATTTAGGATAATTCTTCAGTATCAGCTTGATCATTTCACAGTTTTTGCATTTCTAATATTTGTTGCATTTCATTCAGTTTCATTTTTTCCCCCCACAAAAGGCAACATCCACAATAATAAATGTTGTGTATAAAATTATATAATTTTAGACTTATATATATTCTGCTGCTGTCCAGTTTTATCCAGTCCAATAATATATCTGGGGCGTAGCATTGACTCTACTCATTTTTGTCTTTGTGAACTATGTTTTTATATTTTAATATGTGTAACAACCATACGTCACATCAGAAAACAAAAATATATTCTATATATACATATACCATCTCCCACAATCAACATATACCATATTCAGTTTACAGTCCAGAAACATAATGGGTGATAATCCTACATCCAGAAACATGATCTTTTTTATATCTCTGAAATTAAATCCCCCAAATATGATCTTGTTCATCTGGACATTAAATGATCAACTTTTGAAGTTTTACAAAAACTATGTGTTAATCACCTTTCAAATTTGCCATTTTCAAACTTGACAAGTCTGATCTCTGAATAAAAATTTTCTCAGTATCTCCTTGGCACTGTACTCCAAATCTAATGCATTCATAGAACTTACCAGATTTTTAAAATTTAAAATTTTTAAAATAAGCACCTTAATTTTTCAGGGCTCCTAATAAGTAATAAGTACTATTTTTCCTTTGTAAATTCATGAAACATATTCTACATGGGTTTGTTTAGTTGTTTATGGGCTTAGTGAGACCTGGACCTGATGTGTCCAAAGTCTGTCAGTCTAGTAGCATCAGTGGCCCCAACAGGGAATGTTATCCCAGTTTCAGCTGTTTGACAAAAACACTCAGACTGTGTTTCTCTGCTTCATCAAGTCAAATCTGGTCCTCAGAGACTGAATAAAGTCCTGTCCCACTAACAGCAGCTCCAACAGTCTGTTCACTGCTTTCTTCCTGTCAGTCTTCATCTTTCTGCTGCGTCTCCTCTTCACACTGACCACTTTCTATCTAACAGTGAGCTCCCAGTGAAGCAGCAGCATTCAGCCTGTTAGAGGCAACACAAATGTAAATGGTAAATGGACTGGTTCTTATCTTTCTACTCTCACTGAGCACTTGAAGCACTTTATACAAACTGGTGCACCCAACCGCATTTGCTCATTCGCATTTTTAGTGATTTCTAAGGCTTTTAGTGCTTCTATCTAACATGCACACACACTCATACTCCAATGAATGCATCAGAGAGCAACATGGGGTTAGTATCTTGCCCAAGGATATTTGGCATACAGACTAGAGCAGACCGAGATCAAACCACTGACCTTCAGGTTAGTGGCCAAGCTCATGTTGTGCTTTGTTGTCTTCTCAGTCCCCCAGGTGGAGGTGGATTCAGGGGTGGAGTCTGTCCAGCTGCCCCTGAAAACCACACTTCACCTGCCTGAAGACGCTAAAGTGGAGTGGAAGGACGGTGACGATGATAATCTCCACGTTTATGAGAAATGCTTTGATCAGCTTGAACAACAGGACCAGGTTTACAGAGACCGAACAAAGATGAATGAAGACCTGCTTAAAACTGGAGACCTCAGTCTGACCCTGAAACAGCCCACAGATGGAGACAACAGGACCTACACCTGCACCGTCTACAGCAGGGAGGGAAACATCCTGCTGAAGAGAAAATTGGAGCTTAAAGTCAGAGGTCAGTGCTGTAGATACAGGTCAAAAGTGATTGAGAACTAGGGCTGCCACAAACGATTATTTTGATAGTTGACTAGTCACCGATTATTTTTGCGATTAGTTGACTAATCAGATCATGCATCCACTGAACGTAAAACATTATTGCATCAGCGATCATCAAGAGCAGATTATAGTTTATTACACTTAATGTAATTTGCAGAATGTCTCAGTGGAGTTTAATAAACTCATCCACCTGCTCCTTGCTATCTAAAATATAACAGGACACTTGACTAAATTCTCGATTATCTCTCACTTCTGTTTAATCAGTTTTCTGTTTGACGTTTATTCAGCTGTGCAAAACTTTGATCTCAGCCAAACAGGTTTACTCGGGAACAAATAAAACACTGAAAAAGCCAAACAATAAAAATGTTAAGTTATCTAAGTGACTTATATACACAGAGTTTCTGTCTGATTTCTCAGACTTTTTATCTGATTTAGTTCTGAGCTCAGATAAAATAATTATTGTGGGTGATTTTAACATCCATGTAGATGCTAAAAATGACAGCCT
>NW_005187954.1:7328-9131 GCF_000239375.1 Pundamilia nyererei
TATATAAATAAAATTGAATTGAATTGAATTGAATGTTTAACCTGAGTAGCGGAAGAGGTAGGTTTAAAAACTATTTGTCGGGAGTCCGGTGTTTTTCACCGGCTCTAGTGAGCCTTCAACCCCGGCTAGCTATTGAGCTGGTGGGTAACAGACGTCTCCGAAAACATTGGAGCACTTTTGCAAATATTAAGTGTCTTGATAAACCGAGCAGATATTTGAAGTTTACACAGCTACATTCTGAAAATATGTTAAAAGTTTATTTTTGGACCCAGAAAGAGTAATAAGAGTAATATTAAAACTAAGTAGCTGCTGCCATTGTTGGAAACTGGAATTGGCTGAGCCGCGCTATGAATTCTGGGATAGGTTGGGCCACGAAAGAAACACCGACTCATCCTTCAAATTTGGACAGCCTTCATCACATCTCTGTATCGTAATCGGCCCCTGAATTTGGACATAGCTACGATACCGCCGGAGACTCCTTCTTCTTCTTCGGGGTTTAACGGCAGCTGGCATCCTTGTACATGCAGTGCTGCCATCTTCTGTTTCAGTCCGTTATTACACTCTTAAAATCTACCACTGATTCCTGCTTCTTTCGGGATCTTACAAAGCTTCAAACTACACGTTGACTATTAAATTTGTCGTCGAAGATTTTGATAGTCGACATAATCGTGACTAGTCGACTAATCGTGGCAGCCCTACCAAGAGAGAACATTGTCCAAGTTGTCATTAATCCAACATTTTTGTATGAATCAATTTTCAGTTAACTCAAATATTATAAATATTTGATCAATGCAACTCTGTGAGCCCGGTCGCAGTCAGGAGTGGAGGTCCTGGCGGACCACAGCTACCAAGACTGGCAATTGGGACTTGTAATGTCACCTCTCTGGTGGGGTAGGAGTTTGTGTTAGTGCGTGAAGTAGCACGTGGGGTTAGTTCGTGAGGTGTTTGAGGTAACAGCTAGATATAGACGGGCTCAACTCCACGCACGGCGTGGGCTCTGGAATCCTTCTCCTTGAGAGAAGCTGAACTCTGGAGTTGCCCCTGGTGAGAGGCGAAGGGGTAGGTGGGTATTTTGGTATCCCCTTGAACTGCTGCCTGTATGTTGGGGGTTTTCCTAGTGGAAGAGCGAGTTTGTTCCCTGCGCCTCTGGGCCAGGCAATGGGTCCTGACCCTCATCTGGGCTTATGTGCCAAGTGGCGGTTCAGAGTATCCAGGCTTCTTGGAGTACAGCTGATTGGTACCGACAGGCCAAACGGAGTGCGGCTTGGGCAGTGGGTGAAGAGAGGCTATGGAAAAAGAATTTCCAAAGCCTCGAAGATATTCTGCCAAAGCGTCAGGTGACTCAGGAGGTGAAAGTGGTGTGGCACTCTGTATGCTGACTTTGACTTTCTGCGGAATTTTTTTGGCCGTGGGAGGAATACTTTGAGGACCTCCTTAATCCCACTGTGGAGGAAACAGAGTCTGGGGACGAAGGGGAATGACCCGCCAATCTCCAGGGGCGAGGTCACTGAGGCTGTTCAACAACTCCATGATGGCAGAGCCCGTGGGGTGGATGACGTCTGCCCCGACTTCCTGAAGGCTCAGGATGTTATAGGGCTGTCTTGGTTGACACTCCTCTACAATGTTGCTTAGAGATTAGGGCCGGAAGCTGTGTTTCCACTATAGGGGGATCACATTTCTCAGCCTCCCTGGAAAGCAGCAGCATTACGCCTGTTAGAGGCAACACAAATGTCTCCATCCGAGCTCATGTTGTGCTTTGTTGTCCTCTCAGTCCCCCAGGTGGAGGTGGATTCAGGGGTGGAG
>NW_005187954.1:9151-12040 GCF_000239375.1 Pundamilia nyererei
ATACCATTCAATATAATATACACAGTATGTCTGAAAAACATTATGCTATATATTAAAGTTTGTATTTTCTCCAGAATGTTTGTTTGTCTTTAAGGTTCATTTCAATAAATTTGTTTTAACATTGATTTTTATTAAGTTATTTTTTTCAGGTTTTCTGACTCTGAATTTTTTTTTGTCTTTACTTATCTTTTTCTAATTTACATTTTAAACATGTTAAGCTATTTTCCAACTTCTTCTGACTGAACATCAGCTTTCAAAAGGTTGCACTTTTGTTTTTAGGTTAAAAATTCTGTATTTTCCAGCTCATTCAACATTTTTAACTTTCATCAATTAATTCATTTTACTGCATACATTCAGATTTCAGCATTCACACTCTAGTTTTTTATTACTGCACAGAAAGCTCTGCAGGCTCCTGCTTTTATAACAGACCTGCTGACTCCTTACTGCAGCAGTCGGCCTCTGCAATAATCGGATCAGGCTTTTTGCACTCTTACTTTAAATGGAGACCCCGCTTCAGAAGTTCATAGCTCCTAAACTAAACATGGTAAAAAGAAAAGCATAGCTAATATAAGGATTCCTCTCAGGTCAGGAGTATTTGGTCTTATTTGGAACAAGTTCTGAATGTAGTGGGGCAAAGATTTATTTGCTGCTTTGTACATTGTTTGTTCAGTTCTGAGGTCAACCAAATCTTTAAATTTGAGAATATTTAATTTGATAAAAAGTGAATTTGATGGTTTTCTTGAAGTAGTTTTAGTAATTATCCTTATTGCTCTTTTTTGCAGAATGTATATTGGATGGGTGTTTTATTCTTGTTTCCCCACACTTCCACATAGTATGTCATGTACAGGAGTATAATAGAATAACACAGAGTATATAGTGACGTTTGATTTAACGGTGTAGAGAATTTCCAGAGACTTTGGTATGTTGCCTTTGATATGAGTAATGTGGGGGGATCCAGGATAGTTTGTGATGTATTATCACACCAAAGAATTTTATTTCACATACTCTGTCTAATTCAGTGTTATTTATTGTCAGTTTACTATTGGTAGAATGTGTGCAATTCCCAAATATAATGAATTTTGTTTTACTCAGGTTCAGTGTTAATTTATTATGGTCAAACCAGGTCTTCAGATTATTTAATTCATTTTCAACTTCATTCAGAATTTGTTCCAAGTTACTTCCACAGCACACTAAGTTTGTATCGTCTGCAAATAATATTATTTTCAAAAACTTTGAAATTGCACATATCTCATTAATGTACGATATGAAAAGCAGCGGCCCCAAAACTGATCCTTGGGGAACCCCACACACAATGGTTTACAATTTAGATTTTATGGCATTTATTTGGATAAATTGTTTACATTTTTTAAGGTAACTGTTAAACCATGATAATGCCACCCCTCTGACCCCACTCGTACATAATTTGTTGAGTAAAAGGTTGTGATCAACTGTATCAAATGCTTTTTTTAAATATGAAAAACTCTGACAGCACATTCTTTGTTTTCAATTGCAGTTACTATATCTACTATACTATATCGGTTAAGGCGTGTGTGATGGTTCTTTTGGGTCTAAATCCATACTGCTGTTCAAAATGTACATTGTATGGCTTTATCACAAAAAACAATCTATGGTAAACTATTTTTCCAGTATCGTAGAGAACTGCGGTAGTAAAGAGGTCGGCCGATAGTTTGTGAGAAGATGTTTATCTCCAGCTTTATATATCGGATCTACCTTTGCAATTTTCATCTTATCAGGGAATAAACCATTTTGTAATGACAGATTACAAATGTAGGTAGGTAAATGGTTTCACAATACATCCAATATTATCTTTAATTAAAACCATATCAAAGCCATCACAGTCAGACATTGGTTCCTCTCGGCTTCTTAGCTTATTTTTTGTTCACAAGCATCGTATTATTGCTGCCGGATACTTGATGGTCAGTTGTGTCGTTTGCCTGGCGACTCTCGATGGAGGACATTGAACGACATCTACCCATTCGGAAGCATGATCACAGAGTTCTGGCTGATCAGAGCTGGCTCGGAGCTAGCTTAATCCAAGAACAAAGAAAGCAATTAGAGCTGTTCAAAGCCCCACAAGGCTGGCTGATATGATTGAAGATGGGCAAGCTGTGAGTACTCAGACTGTGTTTATTGAACACAATATGGATGAGATCTTGGGCTTCAGTAGCATCTATCAAACCAGTCAGATTCCTGGAATCTCTGGAAAACACCCAGTCCTCATACAGACACACTTCCAGAACTGCTGCAAACCTTGATTAGTTTGTTGCTGAATGTCCGCCTGCTGGTGTTGTTTTGTTTTTTTCATTGTATTCATGAGAAGAAAAGAATTCATTTTCCTCATCATATTTACATCCTGTGGGTAAACTAATACTTTCTTTTTTGTAAATTTTTGTGTCATTATAATCTTTGAAATGTCGAACTTTCACCAGCAGATGGGGCTGAAGACCTGCTGCTAAGGGTGAAGCATGTGATCCCAGACAAAGCAAAATCCGATCACTCCAGCCATCGCTGTGGGGAACGTTCCAGGTCAGATGAGCCTGAAAAAAACCTCCCAGGGTAACATCAGGATCCTGAATCCAAAACGATGAATTACAACACAGTTTGGTTTTCATGAGGCAGTTTCTCAAAAGAGAAGTAAAAGGAAGTGAAAGAGCTGCTGCTGCTATTAAAAATATATTTCATTAGTAAGAATCATTTCAAAACTTGTTCATCACCCATCATTTTGAATTCAGAAGCTGTGAAGAAGTGCTGATGAAGCAGGATGTGAAGAAACTGTAAGTGAAGGCAGTGACTATCAGTTTTCAGTTTTATTTGTCATATGCAAGTTGGCACAGGGTCAACATCACAATGAAATGTATTTGACGAGCA
>NW_005187954.1:12060-14052 GCF_000239375.1 Pundamilia nyererei
GCCTAAGCAGAGAAGCTCAGTCCTTCCTCTCCCTAGCCACCTCCTTACAGTTTATAATTCCTAATTTCTTTGATCTGCTGCTCATAACAACAACCACAAGCAAAAGTTTTGGACTTTTTATTTTAATATTTTCAGTTTTACAGCCTTTTTTTACTAATAAAAACCTCCTTTATGAACATTTATATTACTCAAAGTAATTAAGCAATAAACAATTGAAAGACAGCACAGTTTTTTCTGCACTCTTTTGCATAGAAAGTTCTGTGGGGTTTTATGAATACAGTTATAAAAACTGGACAGTGTGAGTGACGAGCTAGCAGAACATTTCTGTAATTTTGCACATTTCTTTCTTCCAGTTTAAAGAGTAGTGCTGACAGATTTCTTTCTCTGTCACAGCAGCTTTTTCTTCACCATGTAGATAAACAATTTAATATGTGACATCTTTACACTGACAGGAAGTTTCCTACCTGCTTATGATGAAAGTGAAATGACTTTGACACCCCTGGTGTAGAGGATATTTTGCTTAAAATAGTCATAAGGCCCCAAGCCCTGACGGGTTTCCTATCAAATTTTTAAAAAATGCTTCATACTAGATATCTCTGGAAAGTGGTTCAGTACTACCCAAATTAATTTCATCTACTATTTCTTGTACTTCCTACATAGTAGGTTATGGAGGCGTAGCAGGGAGAGGTGTTTTGTTTTATCCTTTACAGGAGAACATTTCAGGACCACAGCAAAACCACGGAGGGGTTGGCGAGAATCCAGGAACCAACTAGAGAAAGGGGGACTCAAAAGAAGCACAGAAAATCGCGCGGTTTCAGAAAATGTGTTGTTTAGGAGATTAAAAGCTTGTTAGACAGAGGTTAAATGTGACCATAATCTAATGAAGAGTAATGAGAGGGACTTTAATAATAGTTGGCAGGGTTTCTATGCTATGTAAATTGCCCAACAATAGTGTTAAGGCTGGATATGTGCTACCCGTGAAAGGGGGCGAAGAAACGAGGAGTAAATTTTTGAAAGAGGAAAAGGATTAAACCATATAGAGATTAATGATTTTTTGTTCTAGCTATCATTCTCACATGCAAGTCAAATTGATGGGATAGATCAGGGGTTATGTCGTCTTTTAAAAAAGACGAAAAGGGGGTCTGTTGGGATTTAAATATATATATTTTTAATGCTTAATGCTTATTTGCTGATTATATTGTTTTATGTATTTTAATAAGAGAGGGCCAGCTCTGAGTAGAGTCTGAGCCAAAAGTACTGACAGGAAACTGCATGCTTTTGCAGAGTACAGGAGGTGCAGATGGAAAGTGAAACTAAGCAGAGTGTTTTGATCGAAACTTAGACTGTGTGACGTGCTGTGGAAATATATATACATATATATATATATATATATATATATAAAACCATGCTGGCTGCTGCTTTCAGACCTGAGCTTGTGTCTTTGTGTGTTCAGGTCTCCTTCCGGAAATGTAAAATAAAAGATCATTTTTTGAGTTGACCACTCTGAGCCCAGTCTTTTTCAGCCGCCAAAAGAATGCAAAGAATGCAATTTAATACTTTGTCTCTTTTTAATGTTAACATTCTGTTAAGATTTTAGTTTAGTTTGACACTGTGAAAGTTTTCAATCGTGTTTAGTAGAGTTGTCTCTGTGCTTTGTTGAACAGATGTGGTTTTCGGCACAATGTTAGGATTAACTTCAAGTATTGTATAAAATTCCAGGCCATATTCGGCCTGGTGTGATAGATCCCAGCCTCTATGAATCTTGTGCTCAGAGCTTGTTCCTGTGCTGCTACGATTAGTGCCTCTGTGCTGTTTTCAGTCCAGCTTTGTTCAGCCACTGGTAGGGATTCTGGATATCAGCCACCTCCTCTATCTGCTGGTGGTACAGCAGCATTCAGCCTGTTAGAGGCAACACAAATGTCTCCATCCGAGCTCATGTTGTGCTTTGTTGTCCTCTCAGTCCCCCAGGTGGAGGTGGATTCAGGGGTGGAG
>NW_005187954.1:14610-16448 GCF_000239375.1 Pundamilia nyererei
CATGTTCTCCCCGTGTTTGCGTGGGTTCTCTCCGGGTACTCCGGCTTCCTCCCACCGTCCAAAGACATGCAACTTGTGGGGATAGGTTAATTGGATAATCCAAATTGTCACTAGGTGTAAATGTGCGAATGAATGTGAGTGTGAATGGTTGTCTGTCTCTGTGTGTTGGCCCTGCGACAGACTGGCGACCTGTCCAGGGTGGACCCTATGACAGCTGGGATAGGCTCCAGCGCCCCCCGCGACCCTGAAAAGGATAAGCGGAAGCGAATGGATGGATGGACATTTTTGATGATTTATTTCTAAAACCCAAATTTGTCATGGTAGTGTTTAAGTGATAGCACACATTAAATCATGATAAAAGACAATACATTTAAAATTAAAGCTGCAAACAGCCATGATAAGGCTCATAGTACCATGTAACTTGAACTTACTGTCTAACTTACAGCAAATCAAATTTCATGGTGGATGATTGATGTTGACTATGGCGCAACAAACATGCCCTCCTGGGTCTGTGTGTTTTGTGTTTAAGTTATTCCTGGATTTGTTCTCTTGGTGTTATTTGTTGTTCTTGTTTCTAGTTTAAGTCACTGTCTTCTTTGTCTCAGTCTGTCTCTCAGTTTCACGTCTGTGTGAATTGTCTCTTGTTTCCTGTTTTATTTTGAAAGTCCCAGTCCTACGTGCAGTGAATCTAGTTTCTTCCCCTACTCTCGTTATGTATCATTAAACCCAGCTGTGTCTTAAAGTATGCAGCCTCAACGATCCTCAAGGGCCGCGTACTCAAAGGCCGCTAAGGCCGGAAGTGTGAGGCTCGTGAAATGGGACGGTCTAGCCTCCGTTGCGCTGCCCAAGTTGCCTAGCAACCATGATACTAACAGCTGGAAACGTGTCATACAGCTGTGTTTGACAGAAATGAAGGAGAAAATCTTTTGTTCATTTGTTTGTTTGTTGCTACATGAGCTTTGATCATTCTCTGTAAGATTAAGCTCAGCTATTGAATGCCGTATATGTTAAAGTAAAGGCTTTAAAACCAAGTTAGTACAAACGTCACTAATGTCACATAACTTTGCCGACATGTGGCCAACAGTAATGTTTTAATGTTCTTTGTTATTTAACATTTGCACATAAATAAGTGACATAATATTCAGTACTTAAAGTTTACTCTTCAGGCGCCCCTCATCCGCCGTTTTTTACGGCAAATTTATCCACACCCACCGCCGCGCTATGCATTCTGGGATATGTTGGGCCACAAAGTCTACACTGCCACATCCTTAAAATTCAGGAAAATGAAGGACGCATTTCAGGGCCGCATTTCGAGCAGCCTTTGAATTGGGACAGCCTTCGGCGCGTCGCTGTGACGTAATCGGCCTGAATTGGGACACAGCCAGTGTGTTTTTATCCTGCTTGTTAGTGGTCTCTGTTCCTCCCTGCTCTTACCTCCCTGCGTCACTCTGTGTTATCTCCCTGAGTTTCTCCTTCTGTGTCTTCCTGCAGATTCACATTTCAGTTTTGTTTTATTAGCTTAGGTTTTCATATGTTTGTCTTTTGCCTCCCTCACCTTTGTTTGTATTTCACTCTCCACAACGAAGCTCACTCACGAAGTATTACTTATAGGTAATACCTTGTATCTTATATCTTATATTCTGATTACCCCTGAATTTCTCCTGTACTTAACAATCTTTATGTTAAACTTAATTATTAGACCTGGTAAAGCAGCAACACTGCTCATTTAGTAAAGATGAAAGAATCTCCCACGATCTGGGGCTCCACGCAAGATCTCATCCCGTGGGGTCAAAATGATCATGAGAACGGTGAGCAAAGATCCCAGAACCACACGGGGG
>NW_005187954.1:16468-18272 GCF_000239375.1 Pundamilia nyererei
TAAAAACTCCCTGAAAAGCCTGAAGCTGATCCAAAATGCTGCAGCAAGAGTCCTGACAGGGACTAGAAAGAGAGAGCAGATTTCTCCTGTTTTGGCTTCCCTTCATTGGCTTCCTGTTAAATCCAGAATTGAATTCAAAATCCTGCTCCTCACATACAAGGAAGGTCTTAAATAATCAGGCCCCATCTTATCTTAATGACCTTGTAGTACCATATCACCCTATTAGAGCGCTTCACTCTCTCACTACAGGCTTGCTTGTTGAATGGGAGGCAGAGCCTTCAGTTTTCAGGCCCCTCTTCTGTGGAACCAGAGTAACCCATTATTCAAGTGATTTCAAAAATGCCATGTTCAGTTAAGAAGGAAGTCTGTATCTTCTATACATTTGTACTTGTATTTGTTTAATGAGTTATAGTTAGGAAGAATTCACTGTTTGTGTCATGAGCCGGCCTAAGTCCAACCTCTGAGCAGAGTTCCAGTTTTCGTGTGTCTATGCCTGCTCACCTGCAGATCATTAGCAGCAATCATGTGGGTGTACTTAAGACCAGCTCACTTGCCTGATCATCAGCTACCTTATTGTGGTAATTGGCCTTGATGCTTCACTCTTTTTTTGCCCTTTCTGGACCATTGCTTCACCAAAAGGCAGATCACACAAAACTCTGATTAACAGCTCATTTGGAAGTACTGACATGTGGAGTAAGTACAGCAGCTCTGCTGTGATAATGCATGTAGGGTACATACAACTGGATATGTAAATGTAATGATGGATCAATGAAATCTATATTACAAAGTATAACCACAATTATAGTCTAAGGAGCTTGGAAAGAAAGCAAATGGACGTTCATGAAGACGTATCACCTCTCATCTGAGAAGCTTCTTCAGTTCTAGACCCATATGGTGTAGAGCAGGGGTCCCCAATCCCAGTCCACGAGGGCCGGTGTCCCTGCAGGTTTTAGACGTGTCCTTGATCCATCACAGCTGATTTAAATGGATAAATTAGAGGCCTGGTAATGAACTAATCATGTGATTCAGGTGTGTTGACACAGGGTGAGATCTAAAACCTGCAGGGACACCGGCCCTCGTGGACTGGGATTGGGGACCCCTGGTGTAGAGTCACAGATATTTAAAGCAAAGTGGGGTTGACCTTTGAGATGGTTGTTAGTACACTATTGATCATGTGTCTCATCGCATGAGCTAAGGTAGTGGGGACGCAGAGCCATTGTGGGAGGGCAGTAAGAATTTAAAAATTAAAAAAAAAACCACACACATACAAACAGAACAGGACATAGAACAGAAACACAATTTTTACATATTTACATCATGGACAATAGTTACCGAAGCAGAGTACAGTACAGTTGTTAAAATTAGAGTACAGATCGTGTGCAAACAGAGCAGGATACTGAAAGATGTTTAAATAGTTAAGAATATTTAGAATAATTAGAAAAGTGCAGATTGTGTATTGTACCTGTGCATTAAAAAGTAGACATGTATAGTGTATTAAATAAGCTGAAAAAGTAATGTGCAGTTATAACAGTAGAAGTTGTTACAGCACTGATGTAATCTGTGTTAGTTGGGAGCAGTTCTGATCGTACAGTCTGACAGCTGCAGGGAGGAAGGACCTGCAGAAACGCTCCTTCATGCATCGAGGATGCAGCAGTCTGTCACTGAAGCAGCTCTGCAGTTCAGCAACATTTACATGCATGAGCTGGGAGACTGTCCATCAGAGATGTTATTTTGGCCAGAGTCCTTCTGTCTCCCACCACCTGCACTGGGTCCAGGGTGCATCCCAGAACAGAGCTGGCCTTCC
>NW_005187954.1:18292-20790 GCF_000239375.1 Pundamilia nyererei
CTGGTGCAAATTACTGACCTCTGTCATCATTTTAGGTGGGGGAACTTGCACAATCGGTGGCTGACTAAATACTTTTTTGCCCCACTGTATAGTGACCATTGAATTTAAATGGGAACCAGCTGTGAAAAGGTTATTTCTTGCATTAAAAAAAGTAATGTGAACTACACATTAGCTTCATGTGTAGTGCACATCACACTACTTTCATGATATGCACTGATTCAGAGATAGAAGCAGCTGCCTGAAACGGTTTCACAGAGTAGCTTACGGAAACATATTTTTGAGTACTCCTACATAGATCTCATGGAATATGACTCTTTCCGTCATCTTGGCTCCAGCTGAACTAAACTGAGAGTGAATTTGGGCTTTTAGGGAGGGGTGAAAGCAGAGCGCTGTAAAGGAAAGGGCTGCGATTGGTTCATAACACGTCAATGAGAAGAAAGGAAAGCTTCAGAGCAACATGAATGAAACAAAGTGTTTTGATGACGACTGAAAGCCAAAACTGTCCCTGAAATCAGAATCCAGTTCATCTCCAGCCCCGTCAGCAGTTCCAGCTGCAGTGCTGTTACAATAATAGTCATCACTTCTAGTTTCACAGCAGCAAACTGGGAACATTCAGCGTCTCAAAGATTGACCTGTTAGCACCAGAAGAACATTACCAAGAGGAGTAATCAGCAGCATAACACAGCCATCTTAGTCTTAGCTATGAAGATGTTCACCAAGCATTAGCTAAGTTGCAGTTAAATTAAAGACAACTTGAATGCAACAGACACCTTTAGCAGATTTTCTTTCACACCCATTGAACATGACTTTTTAAAAAGAAAATGATCAAATCCGTAAAAGTCAAACTTATGTTCCCTTTACAGGCTCAAACTGGCTCAAAGTGTCCCATTTTCACTGATCGTTTTCCGACGACATGCTTCAAGTGTGATATGGATCCTCTGCTGAAGGAATCTGTTTTCTATCCACAACCTGTTGATCTGTATCATTTAGTGCAGAACCAGAGTCACATGATGCTGCTCTGAACACCAATCACACTTTGTACAGCTCATGTTGTGTTTGTTGTCCTCTCAGTCTGTCAGGTGGAGGTGGAGGAGGGGGCGGAGTCTGTCCAGCTGCCCTTCAAAACTACAGAAAACCTGCCTGAAGATGCTGGAGTGAGGTGGGAGGACAGTTCTTACAGAGCAGTTCACGTGTATAAGAACGGCTCTGACCAGCTTGACAAACAGCACCAGGTTTACAGAGACCGAACGAAGATGAATGAAGACCTGCTGAAAACTGGAGACCTCAGTCTGACCCTGAAACACCCCACAGATGGAGACAGTAGGAGATACAGCTGTAGAGTCTGGAGAGATGGATGGATCCGAAACAAAACAGTGCTGCTGAAAGTCAAAGGTTTGTTTGATACACAGATACATAGATAGAAAAAATGACTGGGATTATGCAAGAAGGTTTTATAGAATTTTAGTACACTATAAATCTAAGAGACATCTGCAAGATGGTATAAGGTAGAAAGAAGATGAGTAATGCCTGCCAGTGACACATGTCACAGAAGGAAGAGCTATTGCTCAGTTTTACAGAAAATGATTTTCTGACATGTTCTTTATGAAGGCAGGGTTGAATAAGAAGGAGCTCTGTTGTCTCTGTAGTGCTGAGTGGCTGAGATTGAATTCATTTCCCTTTCTATAGTGTAAATACCAGCAACAGTTGACTCACAGCACTATTTATTACACGGTAAAACCCTGCACCCACAATCCCCAGAAGATGGGTTGTTCATGGTGGAGAGCTAGTTGTTCGTTGACCTCACGACCCTCAGTGACTCAAATGCCTCCAGATTCTGAAAACTGATGTTTCCGGCTTTGTGAATCAGTTTGCTGATCCTGTTGGCATCTCTGGTACTGCTGCTGTTAACAGACCTCTCTGCACCTTGTTTTTCCATCATTAATCAGCCAGCATATCGTTTGTCTTTCTAACATTTAGGAAATGGTGATTTCTGCAGAACACAATACAAAGCTCCTCACAAGTTGTACTCCAATTCCTGCTCATCAGTTTGCATGTGCCAGGTTTCACTGTTGTACTGGACATCTGTGGTGGTTGAATTGTAACTTTATTGTCCACAATGGGAAATTGATTTGCAGCATGTCCACACATGAAACATGAACACAAAAAAACAAACAAACACACTCACTGATGGAATGGAAGGCTTGTATTTCATTCACTTTGACTCTCACTCCCGTCTTGCTCGGTGTCTCCTTTGGAGTTACTGTGTGATGACTGCAGTTGTGGCTCTAAGCAGCAGCACTATCACTTGGTAATTGTCTTGTGTCTCCTCTGCAGGGAGAGTTCAGGTCCAGGATCAAACAGGGGACATCAGGAACAGAAGCAGCTCCATTGATCCGACTCCTCTGATGGCTGATCAATCAGTTTGATCTGTGTGTTCTTTGATTATTGATCAGTGATGTCAGAGTGGAGTCAGTGTGATGTTGTTGTTGTGTGTTTGA
>NW_005187954.1:20810-24485 GCF_000239375.1 Pundamilia nyererei
CAGAAGTCGTGGCTGGATGGTGTTGAAAGCACTGGAGAAATCAAAGAACATGATCCTCACAGTGCTTCCAGGCTTCTCCAGGTGAGTCAGAGCTCGGTGCAGGAGGTAGATGATGGCGTCCTCCACCCCGATGCCAGGCTGGTAAGCAAACTGCAGCAGATCCAATGAAGACCTCGCCAGGGGGCGCAGAAGATTTAGAACCAACCTCTTGAGGGTCTTCATCAGATGTGACGTCAGGGCTACCGGCCTGTAGCTGCTGAGGTTCTTGGGATGGGAGGTCTTTGGTACCGGTACCACACAGGAGGTCTTCCACAGCTGTGGTACTTTCCCCAGTGACAGTCTCAGGTTGAACAGATAACCTAGGATGCCACACAGTTCATGTGCGCAGCATCTCAGGAGCCTGGAGCTGATGTCATCTGGACCTGCAACCTTACGCAATCTTGCCTTCATATATTGTTTTCAGCTTCACCTGCACAACAGCTGTCGTGCCAAGGTAGGTGTCCCCAAAAGAATTGGTTTGCCCTGCGTCAGGAGCACACGCTGGGCTCTCCAAATCACAGACAAACAGTATTCCCCATTTTTTATTTTTAGTTCACAAACACTTCTTAGAACGACCAACTAATCCTGAAACTTTGGAGGTTTTAGCTCTCTGTACAGGGAAGTTACAGGAGGATAAAAATAATTATCAGGCAAAATGTCATTCGTTTGTTAAAAGAATCCCGTCTGATACCACGTGAGAACAATAAATATATAATTTTCTATTGTCACCCTAGAACTGAATGGTAATGTAACGATTATTATTATTATCATCATTGTCATAGGTTTTGGGTGGTTCTTGTGACATATTAACATCACCTGATGCGAGATGTATGTCGGGTTTGAGGCACCTGGGAAGGATCTCAAAGCTGGGTTAATTCTGCTCTAGACTTCAGGGTAACATCAGGATCCTGAATCTAAAACGATGAATTACAACACAGTTTGGTTTTCATGAGGCAGTTTCTCAAAAGAGAAGTAAAAGGAAGTGAAAGAGCTGCTGCGGCTATTAAAAATATCTTTCATTAGTAGGAATCATTTCAAAACTTGTTCATGACCCATCATTTTGAAGTCAGAAGCTGTGAAGAAGTGCTGATGAAGCAGGACATGAAGAAACTCTGTAAGTGAAGGCAGTGACTCTCTGAAAGGCCGTTAAACATGACACTCTCACACATGCTCAGCAGATTTCCTCACAGTATCCAACAGTTACAGTTTCTCAGCAGACATCAAACTAATTCTCTGTGAAGCCATTTATTTCTTTAGAAGTCTGAACACTGTACACGTTTCACAGCAGTCAGTGTGTAAACAGCTGGAACCTGAAAGTCCATTTAGGAGTTTCTTTTTCTTTACAACATTAAAGATCTGGATGAGTTCAACACTGATGGTTTTGTGTCCTCTGAAGAAATGAATTTAATCTGAACACAACTCGTTTCTTTAAATGTTCAGAGGTTTTGTAAAAGCTCATCATTCACTTCCTGACTCCACCAAACAGCTGCTGAGATGACAACGACTCAGGTCAAGAAATGTCATCATCTCAGAGTTCCTCACCTGCTTCCGTCATGTCCATCACGAAGATCCCAGTAGAAGCTGAATGCATGAAGGTCAGTTTGTGAAGTAAAATAAAAACTGAAGGCTCTGCCTCCCATTCTACTTGTGAAGATGATGTCAGATTTTTTCAAAACATTTAAATGTTACAGTGTTTCAATTTAGTTCAGTTTTATTTAAACAGTGCACCTCAAGGTGTTTTGAACATCACTACTGGGCAGTAATGCAACCTTGGTCTGCTCACCATCATGACCCGACGCACAGTCCTGGAGAGGAATTGCGACTCCCGATAATATCGTCCGTGGCTCTTCCCACTGCAGGAAGCAACAGTTTGATACCAGTTAAAGATGGGGAACATGAATACAAATCAAATCATTAAAAATAATATCAAACTTTCCCTCCTTCATACCAAACTTGTCACTTTCCATTAAGGAACCTAAAAAGAATCCAAATTGACCTGGACTGGTGGGGCAGGTGCTGGGTTCAAACTAGATACAGGCTCAATGTAGTCTTAAGAAACTGATCAGACACAAATCTTAAAACCAGTCCTTTTGTTTAAACTTGCTTCATGAGTTTAGTAGTAATGTGGCAGCTGTGAAAGACAGCACAGAGGCACTAATCATGGCAGCACAGGAACAAACTCTGAGCACAAGATCCAAGGAGGCTGGGGTCTATCACACCAGGTAAGATCCCAGGTGCAGGCTGTGTAAAGATGCCCCTGAGACAATCCAGCACATAACAGCAGGGTGCAAGATGCCAGCAGGCAGAATTATTGCGCTAGGATCCTGTGAGACTTCCAGATACAGAAGGACAAACTGGTGATGGTAACCAGCTGGACATAGTGGTGTTGGACAAGCAGAGGAAGATAGACATAGATGGATATAGCTGTAACAAGCAGCAGACTTTATATTGCATATCCTGCCATAAATTGTGTATGGTATGATCTATTAAGGTATGATGGAGTGCCTTCTTTCACATTCAGACATGGATTGATCTTGAGCTAGGCGGATGCAGGCCCCCAGTCTGCGTATTGCCTGGTGCATAGAGTTCAGAGCTATAATACAGAGTTCCAATGTGGAGAGTCTTCAGTGTGTATCAATGTCAGCACCACCAAAACTGGACTATTTCAGACACACAGATGTTTAAACTTTTGGTCTGTTAAGTTTGGCCTTCAGCAGGAACCAAGGGCAGTGATAAGCACCCGCTTTACAGCTGTACATGTGTCTGCATGAGTCCCTCTGTGCTGGTCCTGGGCTTTCTGTTCAAACTTAAACATTTAGATCCTGAACGATCTTGTGTGTCTTTGCTTGAACGAGCATTTGTATCAGTTAGTGGGACTGAAGGCAAAGGATTATAATGAAATTTATTTTGAATTATTGATAATTATGTGATTCTCAAACCAGAAACCCTGGATGACCAGCCAGATCCGCACACTTCTCAAAGCCCAGGATGCTGCCTTCAGGTCGGGCGACTGAGTTCTGTACAGGTCTGCTCAACCTGATCTGAAAGAAGCTAAGACGGACCATAAAAGTAGCATAGAGTCCCACCTGTCCAGCAACAACACACGGGGGGTGTGGTTGGGCATACAAGACATCCGAAACCAAAGAGGCTGCACTGTGAAAACAGGAAACTTAAGTGCACCACTGCTGAAGGAGATAAACACCACAACAGCAGCACCCTGCTCCCATCCTCATCCTCACCTGGTTCCTGCACCGCTCCATTTACTGTAATGGAGCACGATGTCAGACGTGTGCTCCTCATGGGGGATGTTGGCTCACTCGGCGGTAGGCAGAACAGTGGAGCCCCTGAAGCCTAACAGCTGATCCCTGCTGTAAATAATGGGAGGTCAGACCTCCATGTGCTCTCCGGACACAGATGCTGTAAAAATGTGATAAAAAACATGATTGATCCATAAAATTCTGAGACCCACTGTGGAGTAGTACAGTCCACAATAAAAAAAAAACAATAACAAGAAACACAATAACAACAAAGAAAGAGAAAAAAGGACTCCGTCAGGTCGGAGCTGCTGATACTGGCTGCCAGCTCGGAGCGGCGCTGGAAGTAGAAGTACTGAGCATCTCCCTCATGGTCAGCATT
>NW_005187954.1:25400-26977 GCF_000239375.1 Pundamilia nyererei
TGCTGCTGCTGATCGGACTTCCCTTCACTCTGGTAACGCTTCATATTCTCTTTTGTGTCCAGTCTGTGTGAAAATGTGCTCTCTGCAGCTTTTCAGTTTTTCACACATTTATTTCATCGTGTGGGGTCAAACTTACTTTTTAGCATAAAATACAAAAACATTTCAAGTTTAATTAGCTACACATTTAAAAAAAAACAACTAACGATCCGTTTAGTAGGAAAATCATGTCATTTTATTATATCTCAGAGAAAACCGTAAATGTAGACAAAGTAGTAATGCTACAGCAGTTTCAGCTGCCATGCACCTTCCTGATTTCAAACTTTTAAAACAGTTTTTAAATCTTTCTGTTTACTCATTAATCTTTTTACTTTGACGCAGCAACAAACAGTGGGCAAGTACATCACCGAGCTCCAGGTGTCTCTGGATGAAGCTGAAGAGGCGTATCTTAGCAGTCAAGGTTTCAGCAAAATCGATGTTGATCTGAACAAAGGAGCTGAAGGAAAATACATCTACCTTTGGTACAAAACAGGCAGCAGCTCACCAATCACCAGGATTCAGCTTACATTCAATGGTGGCATGAGCAGGGGTCTGATCACTGCAGGTTACCAGAAGATTGACAAGAACCTCAATGCCGGAACGAGCGGAGACAACATCTACCTGTGGTACTACAGAGGTAACTCAGAGTACGATGTTCCCATTGTGAACCTTCATGTCTCTATAGATGCAAGGGTGGAAGCCCTGATGTTCGCACTTGGATGGGAGAGACTGGCCTGTGATCTGAACCGGAAAGCTAGAGGAAAATGGATCTACCTGTGGGTGAAGAGGGAGAGACCAACCTACATCTGTGACATCGCTGCCAATGCTGACTATGATAGAGACGCTGACTACTTCCGGAACGGCTACATCAGAGTGGACGAAGATACCAACAGAGGTGCAGGAGGATCCTTTGTCTTCATCTGGTACCGTCAGACCAATAACTCTCAAAGAGCCATCACAGATCTGCAGCTCTCCACTAACGATAGAGAGAAGATGTTGTTTCCCTATATGGGCTTTACAAGGGTAACTACTGATCTAAGCAAGGGGGCAGGAGGAAGTTCTGTGTACCTGTGGTACAGGAAAGACTCCGGTCGTCCCATTCGGGCGGTCTCTGTGATCGTCAACACAGCAGCTGTGGAGGTGTACAGCATTCCCTGGGTCTTCATTAGACAAAAAAACCTCAACAGTGGGAACAACGGTAATACACTGTACCTGGCCTTCAGTTCGTTTTAGTAACAGAGCTGGGAATGCTCACTGGGCAGAAACCAAAGAGTCTATGGTGTTCCTGTTCAACCAGTTTGATTGTTTTTCTTTCCTTGCTGAAATGATTTGACTCCAACAATGATCATTGATCCTACAGTCAATCTGTTCGATTAGCTCTGTCTCGCTGTATTCTGATGATTGTCACTGTTTGTCAATGTTTCAATAAAGTCTGTTCAGAATATGAAATATCTTTGTGTCATGTGTAAAACCTCGGTGCATGTCAAGAGAATCTGAAGAAGTGAGAGAAGAGAGCAGCTCAGCAGGATCACTGCATCACT
>NW_005187954.1:47496-48836 GCF_000239375.1 Pundamilia nyererei
AATCAACAATAAGCTGATGTAATCAACGTTTCACAAAATGGTCAGCAGCTAAAATCTGGAGCCGTTCTTTGGTGGTAATTAACAGTTTGTTCTTGTTAGCTAATTATGTAATTAAAGGTAGCAGCAGAAGCCTTGTGTTGAAAGCCCATTCACTCACACATTCACACAGTATGTGTGTGTCTGTGTTACACTGTGGACATCCCTTCTGTTGGAGCGCCATCTCGTGGCAGGTTTAAGAAATGTTATTCTTGTAAATCCAAACTGATGCACCTCCATAGCAGACTGTGGAGGCTTTCAGTGACATGAAGACTTGATTTATACTGTCATATTCTCCTGTTACACAAATATTGGCAGCTCCAGTGACATCACTGGAAAGGAGACACCACTCCATCGTGACATCATCTCTACAGACTGTGGCTGTTACATATCCTCACCTGGTAATAATAAGACTGTCCTCAGCTGCACACAGCTCGAAGATTAACAGACTGAAGTAAATACAAATTAGAGTTACGATGAATTAAAATCTTGTAATCAGAGCTAATTATTAGTGAAACTCTGACCACAAGACAGGACAGACAACATGAGACAGTGTGGGAAATATTTTAATGTGGAACTTCGTAGAACATGTTGTGAACAGTTATTTACATATAATACATATTTACACCTATTTAAGGTGGAATCGGCTTATCCACCCACTCTCACAACACCATATCATGATCCTGGGTTAGTGTCTTGGTCTCAGATCACAACATCAGCGCAGTCTTGGCTTGGGTGAGGTAGTTGAGTGGTTCTTGTCCATGACAGCTGCAGGTACAGTGCCATCAGCCATGCTGCACCACGTCTTCCCCAGGAAAATTAGTGTGGCCGAGTCTCATGTAAACATTGTACTAAAGTGGTGGGAAAGTGGCTGCAAGCTGGCTGTACATGCACTGTGTCCAATACTTTCGGTATGTGCGCCTGCAGATGATATCCACAAACCTCTGAGTGTCACAGAGTGGGCCTGTGCTCAGCTCACTGTGCCCCATTGAATTCTACTTGCATAGTTTTACAAGTATAAGTAAAATTAAATATACAAGGTGACCAATGATAAGTTATTGTAGCAACAACTAAGTCCATGGTTATTATTTGTTAATAGTAGCTTAAAGCTTCTGCACCAATCATGGAGCACCAGGTTTAGAGCATGTGGATCTACAAAAATAAGTCCCAGTAAGATGGGCTGAGCCTTACATACTAGAAGAAACATGTCATTCCCAGCAGATGAAGCGCCCTTTAACCAACACTGGATCAGATTATCTGGATGTATTTGACAGGGACAGTGTTCATGTTCATGGACATCAGGA
>NW_005187954.1:49762-57479 GCF_000239375.1 Pundamilia nyererei
AACACAGATTTGTGATTCATATGTGATTTTGCTGATAGTGAATTGCGCTTAACACAGATCAGAATATAATCAGGTAGATATAATTATATTAGGTTGACCAATATAAGAACATGAAAATCAGAGCTGGGCAGTAATTAAGTGCAAATCGTTCCTTACTACAGTAGAATTTTCAAGTATCTGTAATTATTATCTTGACAACTTTTTACTTTTAGTCCCTGTATTTTAAAACAAATAGCTGTATTTTATACTTCTTATAGACTTGTTACTTTAGTTTCAATGGTTAAAGTAGGCAAGAAAGAGTGCAGCTGTTGTCTCACAGTGTGTTGCAGCTATAGGTCCAACTGCTGTATTACACAGGGAGAGCAACGAAAGGCACTCAGAGATGGAGAAAGATAAGAAAGACAGAGCATGAGAGGAATGAGAGATTCAAACACAATAACTGCACAGTTGTGTTTGATAAACCTGGAAGCTTAAATATAATGCCATAATTTTCATCACATATTGGTTTTGTATGCGGTGTGTTTGATAAATTAGGTATTGTTAAACCTCCTGCAAAAAAACTAACCTATACTTATTTTGTGAATTCGAACGTTGCATGAGAATACTGGTTAGTTTTGTCAAGGATAAACAGGTTAGGTTGTGTTAGTGTGGTGAATTCACAGTAAAGCTGTGTGCTGGACTGCCTTACAGTGACTGCAGTGCTCATAATCATTTACGTTACATCAAGTGTAGCAGAGATTTTAACTTGCATTTAAGATGAAATTGCTTAGCTTAATTTACTGAACACCAAGTTTATACTGTCTATTGTAAAGACAATAAAAAAGTATAGTGTGTATTGAGTGTTGCTAAGAGAGATCAAACTGCTGCCCAAACTGTCGACTTACAAATTGCCTCTGTATTTTTGGCTTTTCTTCCTCAAATTATTGGATTGAATTCTTAATTCAGAAGGACTTTCAATTTCACCATATTTCCACTGAATTCCTGT
Source organism: Pundamilia nyererei (assembly GCF_000239375.1). Taxonomy (NCBI): domain Eukaryota; kingdom Metazoa; phylum Chordata; class Actinopteri; order Cichliformes; family Cichlidae; genus Pundamilia; species Pundamilia nyererei. The sequence continues at coordinate 50,748 of NW_005187954.1, forward strand.
TGGGTTATTATTAGCAATTCGGATTAGAGATAAATTCAGCTGTGCTCATTCTCTCCAACCACTCTTTTCTGAAAGGTAAGGCAGCACACCCAGGCTTCTAAAATGAATAGAATTTTTAACAAGTGCCCAATAAAGAGGGCAGGTGCTGCTAACAAGTGGACCAGTCCTGCAAGGCTACTCTGGAGCCTGTTTTTCTTATCAGTTAAAGATGGGTGGAGATTCTAGTGATTGGGAGGTAGTCATAGTCTGTATAACTCATAGTACATGAGTTAATAATTTATTCATCAACAAATTGATTTACTCTGATTTACAGAAACCTGGTTGCAGCAGGATGATTATGTTAGTTTAAATGATTCAACACCCCCGAGTCATTCTAACTACCAGAAATCTCGAAGCACAGGCCGAGGGGGAGGTGTGGCAGCAACTTTTCACACCAGCCTATTAATCACCCTAAAAATGACAGCCTCAACATGACATTTAGTCTGTTATTAGACTCAATTGGTTTCTCTCAAAATGTAAAAGAACCCACCCACCACTTTAATCACACTCTAGATCTTGTTCTAACATATGGCATAGAAACTGAACATTTAACAGTGTTTCCTGAAAACCCTCTCCTGTCTGATCATTTCCTGGTAACATTTACTTTTACAATAATTGATTACACAGCGGTGAGAGTAGACTTTATCACAGTAGATGTCTTTCTGAAAGTGCTGTAACTACGTTTAAGAATATAATCCACCCACTGTTATCATCTCCAATGCCCTGTACCAACACAGAGCAGAGCAGCTATCTGAACGCTACCCCAACAGAGGTCGATTATCTTGTTAATAATTTCACCTCCTCACTACGTACGACTCTGGATACTGTAGCTCCTGTGAAAACTAAGGCCTCAAATCAGAAGTACCTGACTCCGTGGTATAATTCTCAAACACGTACCCTAAAGCAGATGACTCGTAATCTGGAGAGGAAATAGCATCCATGAGCCTGGTTCTGTTTGAGGTTTCTTCCTGTTAAAATGGAGTATTTTCCTTCCCACTGTCACCAAAGTGCTTGCTCATAGGGGGTCAAACAATTGTTGGGGTTTTCTCTGTATGTATTATTGTTGCGTCTACCTTACAGTATAAAGCGCCTCGAGGCAACTGTTGTTGTGTTTTGTTGTGATTTGGTGCTATATAAATAAAAGTGAAAAGAATTGAACTGATTAAGGTTGGTGAAACCTGCAGTCAGCTTAGACTGAAGAAGTCATTTGCATAAATGAGGAAACGTTTTTCAGACTGAAAACGCTGCTGCTGGCTGTGCGATTGGCCTCCTCAACTGTTCTTACGCCACCACTGCCTTCAGTGTGTGTGGCCTCCAGACCTGCTCAGGAATGTACTTCTGTGCTACCGACCACTGGGTCAACCCCCTGAACTGTTTTAGGTTTTGTTGAGATGAAATTTTTTGAAGTGCCTCAATTCTATGCTTTATATTAACTAAAATGCCATATAACCATAACGTGGAGTATTAAGTGGACATGGCCCTGAAAATAAAGGCATTAGACTACGTGTCAGGATTGGACCCTGAATATCTTCATGTTCCTGTGAATACATAGGCCTTAACTAATAAACTTAACACGCACACAAACAAAAACACACGCACACAAATAATGAATGAACAAACAAACCTTTGACTTTGAGCACCACTATTTTCTTTCTGATTAACGTTTCCTTTCTCCAGACTAAACATCTGTATCCTCCACTGTCTGCCTCTCTGGGCTGTTTCAGGGTCAGACTGAGGTCTCCAGTTCTCAGCAGGTCTTCGTTCACCTTCGTTCGGTCTTTGTAAACCTGATGCTGTTCTTCAGGCTGGTCAGAGCCGTTCATATACACGTGGACCTTCCTGTAATTGTCCAACCACTCCACTTTAGAATCTTCAGGCAGGTTTTTTGAGGTACTAAAGGGCAGCTGGATGGACTCTGCCCCATCCTCCACCTCGACCTGACAGACTGAGAGGACAACAAACACAACATAAGCTGTCACATCGTGAAGGAGACGTTGAAATCACTGCTATTTTTTTAAGTGGCTATACATCAATACAACAACACAACCATTATGTCCAAAAACATCACAAAGAAAATGCACAGAAGTGCAATAGACTACAAAATAATCTTTTATTTGAGTTGTTTTTCTTTTACACATATTTGTAGTTACAAAAATTTCAGGGATATATCCCTCAAAACTGTAAATGCAAAAAAGTTGCACAAAATAGTTTTCAACCACAGGAAATTTATTCTGACTGTCTTAACAGTGCAATCTGAGTTCTAAGAGTCCAGGAAACTATACAGAAGGGCATAAAGTCAAACATGGTTTTCAAAAACACCAGTGAACCTTTGAAAAGCCCTGTAGGGAAAAACTACATTTCCCAAAAAATGACATAATTTCCGATTTTTGCAGTTAATGACAGATATGCGATAGTTCAAGTTAACAACCTGATGATATTTATTCCAATGTAAAAAGTTCTATAAACAGCTGATCGGACTGGCAACGTTTGTCTCTCGATTATAATTTTGGCTGTTTTACGTAATCTTTGCGAAGCCATATAATGAGCCACAGTTCGACCGTGATTTTAAAAAAGTAACGCAAATGGGCTTAAAAGCGTTAAGGACAGACTGCATTGAGTGAGTCACGACACTCATACAATAGACAAAAACAATCAGCTGTTGGTACCAAAAAGCTAGCAGGAAATCTGCAGCAGATAATGACCTGATTTCATTGGCTAGGCATCCAGGAGGATGGGCATCAGCACTGACCTCTGACTTTCAGCTCCACTTTTCTCTTCAGCAGGATGTTTCCCTCCCTGCTGTAGACGGTGCAGGTGTAGGTGTCTGTGTTGTAGTCTGTGGGGTAGTTCAGGGTCAGACTGAGGTCTCCAGTTTTCAGCAGGTCTTCATTCATCTTCGTTCGGTCTCTGTAAACCTGGTGCTGTTCTTCATGCTGGTCAGGGTCGTTCTCATACACGTGGACCTTCCTATAGTTGTCCATCCACTCCACTTTAACATCTTCAGGCAGGTGAAGTGTGGTGTTGAAGGGCAGCTGGACAGACTCCACCCCTGAATCCACCTCCACCTGGGGGACTGAGAGGACAACAAAGCACAACATGAGCTTGGATGGAGACATTTGTGTTGACTCTAACAGGCTGAATGCTGCTGCTTCACTGGGAGCTACACGAACAAACTAAGTAACATATACGGCTACAACATTGTCCATGTGCCAAGACTGCTAGCAGGGTAACATGCTAACCCTGATTAGCATCTCCATTTTAATTCACAGTGTTATTGAAACACTGATGCTTTGTGGGGTTAGTTAGTAAACTGTACATGCTGCTTTCACGTGCAGCATGTACGTGCATCTATAATCATAACTGATTATAGATGAGGACCAAAGAAGGTTTTTACTGAGATTTGAGCTGACTTAGCTTAGCCTGTGTTTTAGCCACATGCTAAACAAACACATGTTCAGAAACTAGAAGATGTTACCTTTCAGATGAAGTCTCACACATGAACTTTGCTCCTACAGTTCATCTGCTGAAGCTTTTACATTTGGCTGGAAATCAAAAAAAAACCAAAACAGCCACAAACATCAGACATGCTAACACTGTAACATTATTGGATGGAGCCACTGAGACTGAACCACCATCATGAGTCTGACCTCTGACCTTTGACCTGTATCTACAGCACTGACCTTTGACTTTCAGCTCCACTTGTTTCTCCGACAGGATGTTTCTCTCCCTGCTGTAGACGGTGCAGGTGTAGGTGGAGTTGTCTCCATCTGTGGGGTGTTTCAGGGTCAGACTGAGGTCTCCAGGTTCCAGTAAGTTTCTCTTCATCTTTGTTCGGCCTTTAAAATCATCATGCTGTTCTTCAGGTTGGTAGGAGCCATTCTCATACACGTGGACCTTCTTGTTGTTTTTGTCCTTCCACTCCACTTTAGCGTATTTAGGCAGGCAAACCATGGTTTTGCAAGGCAGCTGGACAGACTCCACCCCTGAATCCACCTCCAACTTGTAAACTGAGAGAACAACAAAGCACAACATTTGCAATAGTAAAGGTTACTAGTGATCTTCTGATGGCCTCTTACTGTGGACTTATTTCTGTGCTTGTCCTGTTAGACCTCAGTGCACCATTCAATGCATTGATCATAATATTATACTACAGAAAACATGCTGCAGGTTTCAGAGGAATTATAGCTTTTAATCGGATAGATTACAATTTGTTCATGTAAACTGGGAGTCTTCTTAACACGCTCAGCGTGTTCCACCGGGCTCTTTGCTGGGAAAAATAGTTTGTTTTTTTTATTTTATACATGCTTGCTTTACACAATATTATTAAAGATTACTTTATACATTTTCGTTGCTATGCCAATGAATCCCAGTTATGATGAAAAAGGATACCAGATGTCACAAATCAGAAATTTATGGGCATTATGGGTAGTGTAGTAGCAGAGACTCACCTGACATGAAATACTGGCGGAAATAAAATAAAAGACCCCCAGAAGTGATGAGAACGAGAACCAGAATAACTATGAGAGCTTTGAGCCAGGATGGAAACCATTCTGTGGAGAAAAAAAAAGAATAATATGATCTTTGACTGAATGTCATTAAAAATGTAATGAGTAGACCTTTGCTTAAATCAAAGGGCCGACATGGTTATTCTGACACTGTTAAAATAATAAAGCTTCATCTGATTGATGCGACATGTATCTACAACAGCTGTTTGTTGTTGACCTTTGACCTGCAGCTGTACATCTCCCAGTTTCCGGTTGCCATATTTAAGGTCTGTAACGGAGCAGGTGTAGGTGCCGCTGTCAGACAGTTGGAGGTTGGTCAAAGTGAGGTTGAGGTCTCCAGTTTCCAGAGCGTCAGCCTTCATGGATGTTCGGCCGCTGTAACGCTGGTTTTGATCTTTCAGTTCGTCTCCTTGAAGCTGGCGCTGACGGTGGACGGTTGGAGGACTGAGGTCGGAGCGACTCCACACCACTGCGGGGCTGTCCAGTTCAAAAGTGGGAAAATCGCAGGGGAGCAAGACAAATGGCTGTCCCACATAAAGTTCCACAGCCGAGGCATATTGGGAAACTGAGGACACAGAAAGAGACTCAATATATTAATTTGACATTTGTTTCAGCTGCAGATAAAAATGTTCGGTGTCCACCAAAGGAGAATCAGCAGGACTGTGATTTTACTGCATTTTAGTGCACTTTCATTGAAACTTAAATACATTTTAGTTTCTCAACGGGCCAAAATAATAGGAACAGAAACAGACTGCTGTAATGTCAGCTCACACTGACTCTTTGTGTTCACTACATTTTTTTTTTTTGATATTTTTTTATTACTTTTGCAACAACATACAAAGGTAGTTTCCAATAATATGCTGTTGTAATAGAAACCCTTTTCCCCCACCCTCACCTCCCACTCTGCTCTCTTCCGAACAAAGAAAAAAGAACAAGCTCACATGAAATATATATACAATTGTACGTGGCAATTTATACATAATTCAAGAGAAAGAAAAAAAAAAGAAGAAAATATAATCAATAAGAATAAACAATAAAAATAGCATGCACATGCTAAACAATTTCCTCCTACTCCACTCTCCTACATAAGTTGTTCTATATTTGCTACTTTTAAGAATTTTTTAAATGGCTTCCAAATTTCATCAAAATATATTAACTTATTTTTCAGAAAGTACGTAATCCTTTCCATTTCCATACACTGTGTCAAGGAGTTTATCCAAGCGCCAATAGCAGGAGGAAATGATGTTTTCCAATTTATTGCAATCATACGTTTTGCCTGTAATGTACAGTAATCCATAAACTTAATTTGATAGGTTGTTAATTTAATATTTTTAGGATACACTTGTAGTAGCATCATTTCTACATCTAAAGTTTTTATTTAAAATCTGGTTTATTTTGTTCATCACCTCCTGCCAAAAGGCACAAACAATTCTACATTCCCATATACAATGAAAAAATGTTCCACGGGCTTCTCCACATTTAAAACATGTATCTGGTATTCTATTATTATATTTATTCAGTTTCACCAGTGTTACATATGTTTGCATGATCCAATTGTATTGTAGTAATTTTAAGTTACTATTAATCGATTGTTTTTGTGCTTTTAAGCAAATTAACTTCCATGTCTCCTCAGAAATATTGATATTTAGGTCCTTTCTCCAACCTTCCAACTTAGAAACTGATGTTTCTGAAGAGGCAGAAACAATCCAATTATAAAATGTTGAAATTAAACCTTTATTACCACCTTTTTTCACCATAAACTCCTCTAGCTTACTTTACTGGGGAAAATTAAGGGATTTATTTTGCATAGATGAAATAAAGCTTCTAATTTGTAAATACTTAAAAAGTGTTTTTGGGGGATTTGAAATTTTGAGACTAAATCCTCAAATGAGACCATTACTCCATCACAAAACAGATCACCCACTTTCTTAACGCCTTTTACTGCCCAATCCTGAAACCCTGCATCCAACTTTCCTGGTACAAATAAGTAGAGATGGCACGATACCACTTTTTTATGTCCGATACCGATATCATAAATTTGGATATCTGCCGATACCGATATGAATCCGATATAGTGTTTTTTAATCAACAAAACAGTTTTTTAATATCTTGCTGCATTTTGTATAAGTTCATACTCAAGTTTAAAACAACAACTACACTAAAGCTATTCTGTTATACCTGTATGCAA
>NW_005187954.1:59776-68915 GCF_000239375.1 Pundamilia nyererei
CAGCCAATCACAGGACAGGAAGTGATCAGCTGACACAGTGATTTGAAGCTGTCAGGGTGAGGCTGCTTCATGCAGGTGTGAAACTATGAGGAAGCTGAACGCCTCCTCTTTCCTCAGCAGTGATCTGTGGCAGTCTGCCATCATGTTTGGCTTCACTCACTTTATTGCAACAGACACTATATATATACTGTGCAGAGTGACAAGCGAGTTGGAGGGGTTTTTTGCCAGCAGCTTTTTTGCCTGTTTTTTGCTTACGATGTATCAAAACAACAGAATAAGTTGCTGAGAGTTAAAAAATAAAGCCTCGATTGAGCACATTAAGACTGTGTGTTGGGTCCGTTCTTCACACACATATATATGTTTAAATAATTCCCTTCTATCTTTTACTCGGTTCCTCTACTAGAGCTCTGGGAGCTTGAGGGTCCTGCGCAGTATCTTAGCTGTTCCTGTGCTCCTCTGGACAGAGATCTCCAATGTTGTTCCAGGGATCTTCTGGAGCCTAGCTTGGGAGTCACTGCACCTAGTGCTCCAATTATCACTAGGACCGCTGCTACCTAATTTTTATCTTTTTCTTTTTTTTTGGTTTGTTTTTTGCGCCTGTCGCTTTTGGTTCTTTAGCCATCAGAATTACTGTCTGAAGGCCAGAAAGATGCCCAATGGATTGACATTGCCAAGTGGATCATTACGGTTTTGCCATATTGGCTTATTTGATTGATCTTTGTTTTTGTTATTGTTATTTTAGTTTCATTTATTAGAGACGCTACCTTCACCCTCCACATCTTCATCTCCATCATCATCTATATCTGGAAGTCCCGCAGGATCTCAGCTCAGTCATTCTTGACCCTCCCATTTTGACCTCGGGACTTTCAGGCCATAATTGACATAAATGTTTCTGTGTACTATGCTGGTCATTTGGTTATGGCGTTACATGTATCCCCTGCCTGCTAGCATCTTGCACCAGCTGTAGTGTCTTAATAAAGTCTATTTATTGATAGATAGTCACAAGCGTGTCTTAGATATTTTGGTTTTGGAACTAATTTTACCCCATTAAAGAGCACATTTATTCCACATTTTGTAAACTTCCAAGCACTTTGGGTTTTCATTAACTGATAATTATGAAAAATCCTTGTTGGCATAACCATTTAACCATACTGATTGTGGCCGCTGGCCATTTCATATTTTATGTTTCTTTTTTTTTTTCTTTTTTTTTTTTGAATAATTGCAAAATTGTCGCAATTGTCATTTTCTAACCAAACTTCTGGCTGATGGTCTTTTAGCCCATTGCAGTCTTTTTCAGATCTATGATACTGCCCTTAAAGTCCTCGACGTTTGGGAACCACTGGTGTAGAGGTCAAAGGAGCTTGCAAAGAAAAGCGTCTGGACTTCTTTAAGTTACTTGAAGACGTTTCACCTCTCATCCGAGAAGCTTCTTCAGTTCTAAGGTCAAATGGTGGAGAGTCCCAGATATAAACCTAGTGGGAGTTTCCCCCCACAGAGGGACAAAAGGACCCCCTGATGATCCTCTAATCGCCTGAGCCAAGGTGTGAAATTGGGTGCGGGCCCCAATCAGCCAGAGTTTCGGGTGAGCTCATTGTGAAACCTGGCCCCACCTTATCATGTGAATTCCTGAGATCAGATGGCCCAGGATGTGAGTGGGCGTTAAGGCGTCTGGGAAGGGATCTCAAAACTGGATTATAGATGGCAGAGAGTTGGTGTCGTAAATGTGTTGTGTGTTGCTGGGTCTGAAATACACCGGGATGTCGTGCTTGGAGAAAACTCTCCTGAGTTTTTCTGATACACCGGCTACATAGGGGATGACAATGTTGTTGCGTCTGTCCTTCTTATCCTCCCTCGCTGGTGTCTGGTCTTCTTTTCTGTGCCTCTTTGCTGACTTTAAGAACGCCCATTTAGGATAGCCGCACGTTTTGAGTGCTTCCTTTACATGTGTGTGTTCCTTCTTTTCCCTTCAGGCTTAGAGGGAACATGTTCTGCCCGGTGGTGTAGGGTCCTAATTACTCCAAGTTTGTGTTCCAGAGGGTGATGGGAGTCAAAGAGGAGGTACTGGTCCGTGTGTGTGGGCTTCCGGTAAACTTCGATGTTGAGGTTGCCGTTCTCTTCAATGTGCACAGCGCAGTCCAGGAAAGGCAGACAGTTGTCCTTTGTGTTTTCCCTGGTGAACTAGGTTTATATCTGGGACTCTCCACCATTTGACCTTAGAACTGAAGAAGCTTCTCGGATGAGAGGTGAAACGTCTTCAAGTAACTTAAAGAAGTCCAGACACTTTTCTTTGCAAGCTCCTTTGACTACGATGACCTGGATGACTGAGAACCTTCACAGACCCACTGGTGTAGAGGATGGACATCAGCCAGGATAAGCAGCAGAGCTCTCAGTAGAAATTACTGGGAATCATGATTTGCTTAACCACCTACTGAATCCACATAAACCCCTGACTGTGCACATTTTCCTGTTTAGAGGCAAAGTCTCCCTCTACAATGTAGCAACAGAAAATATAGTCCTTTGTGTTCCTTCTTTTTCTCTGCTCATGTTCTAATTAACTCAATCAAGCTGAGTACACTTATTAGAATAATTAAAATAAAGTTTGCATTTCCATCTGTTAATATTATTTATTATCACATTAATGTGGGACAAGGCTCAGGTTGCTTTGCATAACTGCTCGTAGCAAGAAAGTAAAAGGAGCTACCTTTACTTTCTTACTGTCGGTGTTCCTGGGTCATTGACCCAGTGTTCTCAGTTTTGGACTTTGTCACTGTTTAGTTTTCACGTTTTTCTCTTTTAGTATGTAATCCTCAGTGTGTGTGCATTATTTTCTGTTCCACTTCCTGTGTGTGATGAGTCAGATTCAGTTCAGCTGTGTTCTTACCTGTTTTTAATCATAATCATTATCCATTATTATCCACTGAGTATTTAAGAACTCACTTTTCCTCAGTTGCTTGACTTGTCATCGTCAATCCCAGGTGTGTGTTTTTAGTTCCGCCAGCCCTTCAGTCAATCAGTTCATCTCATGTTGTATCCATTCTGCCTTTATAATAAATATAAAAATATGGCTGTGGACGATGTTTATTAATAATAATAAAGATCGTCCACATCCTTCACCAACCCGTGAGCCCTGCCCTCTCTTCTCTCGCTCCACACAGCGACCGCCTGACACTTACTTTGAGTACATTTCAGAACCTCTATTTCTTTTACTTTTACTTGAGTAAAGAAGTTGAATCAGTACTTTTATTAGAGTATTTTTTTAAAAACTAGCATCTGTACTTGTACTTAAGTAAAGAATGTCTGTTTATGCCACCTCTTCTTGCTGGTGTCAAAGGGTATAATGGCAAGGTGAGTTTCTACCAGAGGCATTTTAAAACAGAAACTCAAAAATGAGACGTGTCGTAGCTGTGATTTTTCTGTAAAAAACCCTTAAAGGTTATCTCCATGTTATGAAGGGCTACACAGAAATGAAACTGAATACCAGTGTGCATGTTTCATTAATCCATCCATTTTCTGTTTCTGTTCCATCCAATCCCTGGTTCAGGTTGTGGGTCAGCCTCTGAACAGAGAAGCCCAGACTTCCCTATCCCCATCTCCTCCATCTTATCAGTGGAGCACACTGCATTAATGAGCTGGAACGCAGAAATGTTCCCAGGCTAGCTGAAAGACTTAATCCCTCCAGCATGCCCTGGGTCTTCCCTGGGCCTCAGCCCGGTGGGACACAAAAATCTCACAAAAGAGGTGTCCAGGAGGCCCTTTGTCAGATGCCCAAACTACCTCAAATGGCTTATTTCAATGCAGAGGAGTAGCAGCTCAATCTGAGCCCATCTTGGATGACTGAACTTCTCACGCTATCTGTAAGGAAGAGCCAGCCACCTTTTGTAGAAAGCATATTTCTGCTGCTTGTATCTGAGATCACATTCTTTCAGGCACCCCCTAGAGTTTACAATGATAGGTGAGGGTAGTGATGTAGTGAACTTCTAAATTGACAGTTTTGCTTTTATATTCAGCTTTCTCTTTACCAGAACAGACAATTGCATCATCTGGATCATTGCAGCCACGGTCCAAATCCATCTGCCCATAATCCTCCAGCCGTCACTTGTTAAAAAGACCCTTTGATACTTACAGTCCTCCACTTGGTGAATATCTCCACCAGTGGAAACATAAATGTTAAACTATTAAAACGATACTCTTAAAGTAAAGACAAAAAGGGTTGGTGCCCTTTATTTATTCCAGTCACTTAATTAAGTCATTTAATCCATAAGAAGCAAAGAACACAAAGAACCAAACCGCTTATTTTGCCCGTTGGTCATTTTTGCTGGCAATTTTGAATAAAAGTCTTTAACCTAGCTCATCTGACTGTATTCATGTTTGGCAGTCACAATCAGTATGAATGTAGGAGTGCAATGTAGTCTGTGCAGTCCAGCGTATCACAATTACTAAATGGGGGAGGACCCTGTGGAGGACCCAGCAGCAGAGAAGCAGTTTAGAGTGAGAATTTGATCAAGGCGAAGAGACGCAGACCAACCGAGCGGTGGTGTATCAATCTCACAATTGGCAAACAGGTGAGAAGACACACCTCCCGCCATTCAGCAGAAAGGTAAGCCATGCTCTCTATCTCTCTCTCTCACACACAGGGAAAGGGAGGGAGGGACAGAGAGGCTGGGCACCAAAACTACAACACATATCAGGAAATGATGCAGTATTTTGCAGCGAACGTTAAGTGACAAAGAGACTTGTGGAAGATCCAGATCCGAGCCAAGTACAAGAAATACTACTCAGTACGGTGAGTGTGGAGTTCTTTAAACTATATTTATTAATGCAAATATGCTAAACTGTTAGATGTGGACGTTTAATAATGTGCTTCACTTTTCATTCGTCAACAGGAAGAATTATATTTTTCTGACTTCTGCTTTTAAGTTTAGTTTCACTGATAGACAACAAATGTTCAAGTCATTCAATTGAATAACAGTTCACTTCATATAGAAACATTTCAGAAAAAAGGAAGAGAGGCAGGACAAAAGCCATGCTTTGGGAGAGAGAGCCAGAGTTTAGTAATTACTATTATTAAATGCAACAGTGTTGTATGAAATCAAGAATGATGTGTGAATGCAAAAGAAATGCTCAGTGCATCATGGGAAGCTCCTACCAGCCAGGAGAAGGTTTTAAATTAAGTTCTTTAAAATGTGATTTTAGATTTAACAGGGTGTGTCAGTGTGGTTTTTACCACTGGTGACTCACAACAAGAAGGTCGTGAGTTTGACTCCACCATCTGGCCGTGTGAACTGGTGATTCTAAATTGGCTGTAGGTGTAAATGTTTTTCTGCCTCTCTGTGACAGACTAGCAGCCTGTCCAGGGCCATATCTTTATTCTCTTTCCCCCTCCCGAATTTCTTATGAACATTACTTGTCATGTTCTTATGTTGTTGCTAAGGATTGTCTTATTGCACTGGAGTCACACTGGGGTAAATATTTAGACTTGGGTTTTAAGGGGTATTTTTTGTTGTTGTACGGAAGCCCCAAACGCAATTTCATTGTTCTCTGACAATGACAATAAATACTTAAATCTCTAAATCTCTAACTGACCTCTTGCCCTATACTAGGATATGCTGCAGCCCAACTCTAACCCTGAATTGGATGAGTAGAGTAGTGGATAGACAGTGTTGGGAAGGTTACTTTTAAAATGTATTCCATTACAGAATACAGAATACATGCCCCAAAATGTATTCTGTAACGTATTCCGTTACGTTACTCAATGACAGTAACGTATTCTGAATACTTTGGATTACTTAATATATTATCATGCTTTTTACAACAACGTGAATGTACTATTGCTGTGTGATTTATTACTATTACTGAAGGTCCGCGACTCCGAACTGTAGTAAAGGGACCTCTGACTAATACGGCGGGGTCCCTGTCGGCTCGTAGCCGAAAAATAGCTTTACTTTGTTGTGTGGGTCAACTTTGCTTGCGAGAGACAGAGAGAGGCGTTGAAAGGCTGCTCCAACGGAACTTATTGTTTCGGAGGAAAACACGAACACAGCGTACAGTCGAGTCTTAATAGCTTACTTACAACTGGGCTCGTCAGGCTCTCTTCTTGGCTGCAGTGGTTATTATTATATTTACATGCTTCCAGCTCCCGTTTTTCCTCGATGACAACACGTACCTTTCCACTCCCCTTTCTCTCCCTCCCTCGCTCACAGACCCATAACGTGTATGGCAGTCCATTCTCCCTGCAGCACGGACTACACTGCCCATGATGCTACATTCTTTAGAGCTATGCTTGTAGCATTCTGCCTGTTAGCTTAGAACAACAACAACAACAACGAAAAGGCGCTCTCTCACCCAGGAAACACACAGAGAGAGAGCGTCACCCTGTAACCATGGCAACCGTAACCCTGCCGCCTGGAATAACAGGTAGCTGTCAAACAAAACCCAAACAGTCCTGACCCGCGACAATATGAAACAGGAAAGTACCCCAGTGTAATCCATTTATTTCAACAAAGTAACTGTATTCTGAATACCACCTTTTTAAACGGTAACTGTAACGGAATACAGTTACTCATATTTTGTATTTTAAATACGTAACGGCGGTACATGTATTCCGTTACTCTCCAACACTGTGGATAGATGGGTGCACATGTAATCTGATGTGACTGACACTTGGATTTTACAAACAAGCAATTCTCACAGATGGCAGCACCACCTCGGCCAGAACTGTTCGACTTCCATGGAGTCCCCATGATCAACATTTTCACTGATGACTGGGACAACATTCAGAACTTCAAAGCGAGACCAGATGATATTCTTATTGCTACGTACCCTAAAGCAGGTAATGATGTGTAAGAGCTCTGCAGTATTTTTTCACGAAGAAAAATAGATCGACGTATCTTGCTAACCAGTATCTATTGATATGTTTGTTTGTTTTATCTCAGGAACTACATGGGTCTCTTACATCTTAGATCTTCTGTATTTTAGCGATATGGGTCCAGACCGTCAGACAACCATCCCTATTCATGAAAGAGTTCCCTTCCTGGAGTTCTGTGTACCTCCCATACCTTCAGGTTAAATCCTATTTTATGCTATCGTATTACACCAAAACAAAAAGCTCAAAGTCAATTTCATTTTGGCTATATACTTAAACAAAAATATTAAAGGGCAGCCGTTATACCAATTCCCAGAAACTGTTGTGAAACAGGTTCAACCTGTTTGATCTATTATTGGATGTTTCTGTTTCACATGCTTAAGAAGCAGCTGCTAAAATAGCCCTTTATTCAGTGGCTTTCTAAGAGCCAGCAGTTTGTCAGTGTGCAAACATGTCAGGTTATTTAAAACATCTACATTATTCAGGCCATTAGTATTATTGACATATGGTCTAAAAGAACCTTTTAATCAGTTGCAAACAAACCCTTTCTTATCATTCAGGCACAGACTTGGCAGAACAACTTCCCACCACTCCTCGTCTCATTAAAACCCACCTTCCTGTCCAGTTTGTACCAAAGTCTTTCTGGGAGCAGGACTGCAGGGTAAAAGTCATGAACTTATGCATATACATTAATGAAACCCACAGATTAGAATTTAGTGTTGTGTCTTTCTGTAGATAATCTATGTGGCCCGTAATGCAAAGGACAACGCGGTGTCCTATTTTCACTTTGACCGGATGAACAGCCTTCAGCCAGAACCAGGAGACTGGAGCACCTTTCTACAGGAATTCATGGAGGGAAACAGTGAGTCCAGTGTAGTTTCAGGTTCCAGGAAAAACAATGTCATCTCATTTTGTGTGTAAAAATTCCTCTGTGTATTGTTTTGTGGCTACAGGGGCTTTTGGATCGTGGTATGACCATGTGAATGGCTGGTGGGAAAAGAAGCAGACTTATTCAAATCTCCTCTACATGTTCTATGAAGATTTGATTGAGGTACTGTGGCTTGTGCTAATGTCTTTGCCATTGTCAGCTGAGCTCTTTAAAACTGTCTTGATTGTGACTTTAACAAACAAAGATCCACAGGAACATCTCATTTTTATCAGCCTATACATGGCTAAAGCTATAACGGTTAACTAAAAGATTTTCCTTCTTGGATGCAGGAAAAAAGAGAGCAGCTTGCCAGGGCCTGTCTCTGCAGATGATGAAGGAAATAGTGTCACACACAACATTTCTGTAAAGCCATGGCCAAAGGTTTTGCTGCTATTCAACAAAGAAAACAACATTTGCCTTAAATTACAATTAATTCCGACTAGGTGCCCAGATATACCCAGTTTTAAATGGGTATTTTACTTTTCTTTTTTTTAAAAAATCAGTGTGCTGTGCAAGTGATAAAGATGTCTTTGAGTATGTTTATACTATACTCTATAATCAGGTTGTTTGCATGGAACAAAAGAACAAGTATCAGTAAATGCCCGAAATATCAAAATTACAGCTTTTCTTTGAGTGGAGACTGAACATGGTCATGCGTCAAACGTATAAAAGCTGAAGAAAAGAAAAATCTGTTTGACCGATCACTACATCAGTCTTTGTCGTGTGTTGTTCTAAGTAGGTTTCTAGACCTAAATGCAGACTTGTGACACAATTACAGTGCGAAAAGCAAACCTTTATTATCAGGACCATGACCATATTTCTCAAGTAACTTTTTTAAAAAATGCAGGTAAGCTTATTTTCCCCAAGACACTAATGCTGTCGAATACTAGTTTACACAGGGCAGATATCATATACATATACAGATGTCATATGCTGTAAATAGGAATGGGCAGTGGTAAGAGTTTAGTGATTTAATTCCATTATGGACATCACATATCGATTTGATTCGTTATCGACTCTCACTGGCTCCCCTTTAAGAGTCACCACCATTTCTAAGCAGCACAGCAAAGAGATCACATTCATGCAAATTAAATACATGCTGAGTGATCAAATGTTTGAACACGATTGAGGTATCTCGCCTCTTTGTTGTGATCTATTGGTGCCCATATCACCCAGAACTCTTTTCTTTAAATGAATGCAGCACCTTACTTATTTACTCCCAGCACAAAGACATTTGTCAAATCAAATCAAATCACTTTTATTGTCACATCACATGTGCAGGCACACTGGCACAGCACATGCGAGTGAAATTCTTGTGTGCGAGCCCCACAAGCAACAGAGATGTGCAA
>NW_005187954.1:70748-77778 GCF_000239375.1 Pundamilia nyererei
GCTCCACCCTGTCCCTGTACTCACGTTTGGCTGCTTTGATCGTCTTCCGGAGTTGGTAATGTGCGTGTTTGTAGTCCGATGTGTTCGCGGAGGCAAAGGCGGTGCCAGTGCCGCCAGTGCCGCGCGAACATTATACTACACGTTACCCCTTTTACTCTGTAAAGGCTCCACACACCAACACACTCCCCTATACTAATGAGGACACATGGGATCTTTCTCTTAGTGTTTAGGTATGAACACAAATGAAAGGACAAAACAGGATAAAAAGACTTAAAAGTGCAATAAATGTGTTATAAAAATAAAAGCAATGGCCAAAGCCACGCTGTTGATTGTGCCACTATTTTTCTCTTCAGTCAAACAAACAGAAATCAGCCGATTGTAGCGAGAGAACTGATTAACGGGATTAATAGCCAGGCACCAATGAAATTTAATTCCATTGTAATTGGGAGAAGTTGGACATTTTTAAATATCTCCAAAAGGCCTAACAACACCAGATCAATCTAGACAGATAAGAGAGGATACATTTGATTTTGGGTTGAAATGTTCCTTTAAAGGTGATAATTATTTTCAATATTTATGTGAACAGGACTCGGGACAAGAAATAGAGCGACTGTGTTCCTTCCTTGGTTTGTCTCCTTCTGCTGAGGAGAAGGAAAGAGTCCGAGTCAGTGTGACGTTTGATAATATGAAACAGAACAACATGACCAACTACAGCACAATTCCTCTGTTGAACCAGACCGTGTCTCCGTTCATGAGAAAAGGTAAAGTCAATGCTCAGCATCGCTTTTTTCCAGTACCAATATTTTCTCCATATATAATTAGGTTGATTGGTTACTCTGAACATTTTGTCTCCAGGGAAAGTTGGTGACTGGAAGAACCACTTCACTGTGTTGCAGAACGAACAGTTTGATGAGGACTACGAGCACAAAATGAAGAATCCTGCTCTCAAGTTTCGTTTTGAAATTTAGATGCCCAGCGTGACTCTATGGAGCTGTGAAGTGATGAAAACGTTAACATAACATTTCAAGATTCATCTGCACATCTTATGTAAAATTACAAAGGAACAAAACTTAGAGTAATGTACTGTCAAAATGATGCGTCTGCTAAGACTGACTTTGAATCTTTGACTTTACGACTTGTTTTTTGATTGATGTTGGTAATATGTCTTTAATGTTATGCCAGTCAATAACTCTATTTAATCTATTGTGCAACAAAATAATATAAACATAGACTATTCACCTTTTTTCTCATCTTTAGCAGTGAAGTTGAATGGATTGACTTAACCTGGCCGTCTCCCTACTTTAGTTTTTGAATTGAGAGGTACAGTTTCGGGTGATTTTACAAAGAGCTGTGCTTAAAGCTTTATAAACATGTTTGTTGTCTCATTCTGAGGGACTATTGGTTCTAAAAGAAAGTGTGGAGCATTATTAAAATCACTACACATGATTCCACCACCACCAACCTGAGTAGTCCCAGTGAACACACTGGCTACCACCAGGAAACCATACAGATGACATCAGACCAGGGTTAAGATCACTAACATAATATCTAAACTGGACACTAAGAAAAAAAAACATGAAAAAGTAGTAACAGTTAAACAGTAGCAGATAATAATCAGCATATGACAAACACATGGATCCCCACAGTTCACAGCTGCAGGTTAGGAAGATCTCTAAAGAAAACATCCAGACCCCCAAGGTATCAGTTCAACTCAGCTGCAGTGACTCATCTAGGTGACAGTACAATTACTGCGTATCATCAGACATGGTAAAGGTCCGCCACACCTGGTGCACAGCCTTTTGTTACCTGAGCACCTCCCACTAATACACCCACTGTTCTCAGTACTACTGATACTCCTGGGGACATGGGAAGTCCCAGACACTACATATTAATAATAAAACATTTCCTATTTAATAATAATACCCACTGTTAGTCCCACGGTGGTGGTGATCATGATAGTCGATACACACTGACAACAGTGATGTGCGTTAACTTCCTCACAAGGGAGCACGCTATCAATGCTTTACTACTCAAATGGCCGGGGTTGCACCACCTATCATTCACATATTGTATAAAGCATCACCTTTATTTTTCCCACAGGCATCCATGTCAGTACTCATCATGATAAAAACCAGCAGCTCCTCTGCAGCTATCTAACACAGGATGATGGGCTCTGACAGGATAGTTAATGAACATTTTGCTTTGTGCACCATTTATTATTTTCATTTATTAAACAGTTCATATTTGCTCCCTTTCACATTTGTGCTTTGCCCAATAACATCATGGCAATCACTCCCCTCTGAGCTGCAAAGACTTAAAACAAATAACGGGAAATGAGAATGTACAGAAGGTAAGGTTACAGGGAAATACTCAAAAACATTTGGTGTATTGTGTCTATATTGCTGGTAGGCCTACAGTGTATAGGTGATGCTGTTGCACTCTTTTATACACCAAACATATGTTGCTCGTTTGTGAAAACTCATTCTTTAGTCTTAAAACTAACGTTTGCTCTATTTCTATTTTGTTTGCAAAACAACATTTGTGATGAAGAGGGGTGGATCTGACTGAAACTGCTCACTCATTGCATAGAGATGTGTGACTGCAAACTTCTTAGCCAATGAACGAGGGGAAAATATGAGAGATAATCCTGCTCCTGAAACGTAGTGTAAGCTTCTACAGACTGGAAGGTTTTGCAGTCACAGCTGTCGATATCTGTTGGCCTTACGTTACAATGCAACTTCATTGCACTTCCATGTTGGCTTATTTTTTTCTAACCAGGAAGATATAAAAACTGAACATACACACAAGCTTTAATATGAATTTATTTCCCACCTCGGCCTTAATTTCTGCACAGCCAGTACGCCCCATCTTCCACTCGCCTACACAATTCTACAAAGTTCTAGATCGGGAGTCAAGTAAAAGTAAAGGCAATTTACTATTAGAAAACGGGGGAAAGCTCTGTTTTAGTACTTTACCCATTTTTAAACACACAGACACACAAGACAATCGAGAGAAGCAAAGACAAATCCAAACGATCCATCATCCTGAGTCAAAGTGATCACAGGTCTGCTTTGTTGGAGATGAGCCGTCAAAGTGGAACATGTGCACTGTTCCTTTATTACTACCACTGAAGGCCACACCCCTTTGGTCATGTGATCATGTGGTTTGCAGGGACGCTCCTCTTCCTCGGAGGATCCACCTGTGCTTCCTCTCCTCTCTCCTCCACCTGTTACAGTGAGGGAACGTCCTCCATGATGGAGGAGCTGCTGGAAAGTGCTGAGAGTGGAGCTGCTGGAAAGTGCTGAGAGTTTCCTCCAGAGTGAGACCTCTGTCACAGTTCAGAGGATCTACGGCAGCAGAGACCTTCATGGACACTAAAAGTCTCAAACACACAACAACAACACACAACAACATAGGGGCAGGGATAGCTCAGTAGGTAGAGTGGTGGCCCCATGATCGGAAGGTCGGGGGTTCGATTCCCCTGAACAGCTACCCTGAGGTACCCCTGAGCAAGGTACCGTCCCTACACACTGCTCCCCGGGCGCCCAATGGCTGCCCACTGCTTCACTGAGTGAATGGGTTAAATGCAGAGAGCGATTTTCCCCACGGGGACCAATAAAGTACACCTTTCTTCTTCTTCTGACTCCACTCTGACATCACTGATCAATAATCAAAGAACACACAGATCAAACTGATTGATCAGCCATCAGAGGAGTCCTGATGTCCCCTGTTTGATCCTGGACCTGAACTGTAGAGAAGACACAAGACAGTCACACACACGCGCACACATATACACACACAGAAATAATCAAACAAACCTTTGAGCTGTACTGTTTTATATCGTATCCGTCCGTTCTTTGAGACTTCACAGATGTATCTCCCACTGTCTCCATCTGTGGGCTGTTTCAGGGTCAGACTGAGGTCTCCAGTTTTCAGCAGGTTTTCATTCATCTTTGTTCGGCCTCTGTAAACCTTGTTCTGTTTTATTGGACGGTCAGAGCCGTTCTGATACACATGGACCTTGTTGTTTGAACTGTCTCTCCACTCCACTTCAGCATCTTCAGGAAGGTTTTCTGTGGTGTTGAAGGGCAGCTGGACAGACTCCGCCCCCTCCTCCACCTCCACCTGACAGACTGAGAGAACAACAAACACAACATGAGCTGTACAAAGTGTGATTGGTGTTCAGAGCAGCATCATGTGACTCTTGTTCTGCACTAAATTCAACCGCTCTTCCCGTGACAAGTCGCTTAAAGGATACCAACAGTATGTTACATGCAGCACACATCAGGGGAAGACTCTGGATAAAAGCTATGGCTCTGTACCAGATGCACTTAAAGCCCTACCCCTCCCTCCTCTCTCTCAGCAGACCACCACACCATCCTGCTGGCCCCTGCTTACACCCCAGTCATCAAGAGGATTAAAAAGGTCATCAACATCTAGCAGTGGACAGAGGAAAGTATCCTCACCCTACAAGGATGTTTCAGAGCCACTGACTGGGACAGCCTTCTCTCTCCCTCTGATGACATCGACGAACAAGTCAACAGTGACATCATACATCTCCTTCTGTGTTGACAACATTATCTCCTCAAAAACAGTCTCCATCTACCCCAACAACAAATCCTGGATCACCAAGGAACTCAAGGAAATCCTTAATAAAAAAAAAAGGATTTTCTTTACCAGCTCTGCACTGGACAAAAAGGAGATCAACAGGGAGGGCAAGAGGGCCATAAAAACTGCTAAACTGGAGTATAAAAACACAGTTGAAAAAAATTCACCACAGGTGATCGCCACTCAGCCTGGCAGGGCCTCAAAACCATGGCCCCTGTGACTACTGTTCACCACCCCCAAAACCATCCAGGTGGAGGGCAGCAACCGCTCCTCCCTCCCTGACGACCTCAACGCTTTCTACACCAGGTGTGAGACGGACAACATGGCCCAGCTTGAGGAGTCCAGATCCTCACTCAAACCTGGCAGCTCTGCACTCACCTTCAGGACTGAGGACGTGGTGACAGTCCTCAGGAGGACCAGGGAGAGGAGCTCACCCGGCCCTGACAACATCAGCAGTCGAGTTCTGAGGCACTGTGCAGGGCAACTAGGAAGTTTGTTCCAGACTCCATTTCAACACTCAGTTGACAGTCACACCGTCCCCAGCTGTGGAAACACTCCACAGTCACCCCCATCCCCAAAAGAAACAACCCAAAGTCTCTGAATGATCTTCGTCCTGTGGCCCTCAGCTCCCTGGTGATGAAGGCCATGGAGAAGATCATAAAACAGCACATCGTAAGAGCAACTGACCCCCTGATGGACCCACTCCAGCTTGCTTACCGTGCACGCAGAGGTGTCAATGATGCAAAAATCTTTCTCTTGAACTCCATCTACAAACATCTAGAACTCCCTGACTCCTCTGATTTCTCATCAGCGTTCAACACTCTACAGCCTCAGATCCTGGCCACTAAACTTTCCTCACGATTTCACCTGGATGATCAGCTAATCCTGTGGATATTGGACTATTTGACGAACAGGACTCAGAAAGTTCGGGTGAACAATTCTCTTTCCGGTCTCAGTTCCATTTCCACTGTCTCCCCCCAGGGCTGTGTGCTCCCCCACTGCTCTTCATCCTCTACACCAGTGGTTTCCAAACTTTTTTTGCTAGGCCCCCCTTTGTTTAACAAGAAAGATCTTGCGCCCCCCACATGCGCACAAACACATCCTCCAACTATACACACTCATATTTTGTTTTCAAACTGCATCGCGGTTTATTTCACACCTCAAACATTCAGTAAACAATTAAGCAAATACAAGTAATCTGCAATAAATTACAGGTAGTAATAAAATAAACTACTAACTCTTTTACACTATGTCCACACCTACACGGTATTTTTGAAAACGCAGCTGTTTCTATGCGTTTGGACCTTTCGTCCACACGTAAATGGCGTATCGAATCACCAAAAACTGAAAAGATTTTTTAAAGCTTCTTTTTTGCGTTTACGTGTGGACGAGGAATACAGAGTTCGTCACGCAATGTCAAAGGTATGAGCCTTCTTCACGTCACGCTGTGCGCCACGTTATTGTTTACATGAGATGAATTGCAGAATGGCAGATAGAGACACAATACTGTTACTGTTGTATAGGAATTTCTTTTATTTATGTATTAATCCCATTATTTTACCGTATAATGCCTTGGTGCCACTGGATTTTAACATGTCTCACACACATACAGTAAGACAAATGGTGGGGGTCTAGTAAGGAAGTTGGGGGAAGCAGACAGCTCCACATGAAGAGTCTTTTGTCTCTTCGAGGAGCTGGGAGGTAGCAAGGGAGTGTGAAACAGCTGTGTACTGCCTTTTGTTCCTGGAGAAGGTATTTAACTGAGAGCCATGCTAGGCTCAGAGAGACTCTGCTAACCGTCTGCAATGTGATCATGCAGGGGCTCTACAAGCTTGGTTTTTCTGTTCTTTGTGTTTTGATTAAAGAATGTTCGCTACCACTTACCGCTCGTCTGCAGGCTTTATTTAAATGGAAAACTTCCACAACACTAAATCTGACTATCTTCAGGTTTTACAGGCTTACATATAGAGATTGACAGACCATGTGACTTTCACGCATTGCATGCCGGGAACTCGTGGCAAAACAATCCAAGTACCGCATCAAATGCAAGCATTTGCAGCACCGCAAAACGTTCATTCTTCGGTTCCAATAAATTTTTGCTTATTCTTTGCCCCCCAAAAAGTTATGTACAAAACGAAGGAGAACAATGCCGGTCCGTACAAAGACAGACTTGATGAAAAGTCAAAGAAAAGATACGAGGAAAAAAATCAAAGGAGTGAAAGGGTCAGACCCTTACGAGCACACAGAGGGACAAAAGACATTAGCGTGCTGCCCAACTTTCACCACGCTCAGATTTATAATTATACGGTTCCTGGAGTGAGTGCATACACTCATGAAGTTTAGTAACTTCAGGTCACTGCAACAAGCCCAGGTACAGTTTACCGACGGATGGGTACAGGACCTTGAAATGCACCGTGTAGAA
>NW_005187954.1:84712-86282 GCF_000239375.1 Pundamilia nyererei
TGTTGAAATAAGAAGAGAAAATGCTCTCAATTATGGAGACAGTCAAATGGTCTATTTATGTTTGATGTGTGCTTTGCATTTGTGTGGCTGTTAATAAAGTTAGCGCGCTCTAGGGGGCGTATGCGTTCATCAAAAATGGCCGAAGGCTGGTGTGTATTTATTCCTCCCTAGAATATCGTCGGCGAAGTGTGCCATGCACATTTTTAGATTTTACTGCGCATTTTCATACCTCTGCCAACAGGTTATGGGCCCAGGAAGCTAAGAAGTTTTCCGAAAGAGTCCATCTGGTTTTGCCACCGAGAGAAATGCCGCGACTACTGCGCACTCGGTGAGGATTAGCATACCATGCTAGCACCATGAGCCAACGAGCCACTGAGTCAAATAGCCGTTGGGCTCAGCTAGTTTTTGATGGAGACGAAAAGAATTACGAACTATGGGAGACGAAATTTTTGGGCCACCTTCGTTTGCAGGGTTTAAGAGACATTATTTTGAAGCAGCCTACCGACGTGGAGGGAGAAGAAGATGGAGCAAAGAATGCAGAGGCCTACGCAGAGCTGATCCAGTTTCTGGATGACAAAAGTTTGTCTCTTGTTATGCGAGAAGCAGCGGACGATGGACGGAAGGCGCTGGGGATTCTAAGAAACTATTATGCAGGTAAAGGAAAGCCTCGTATAATTAGCCTATATACAGAACTCACTTCGCTCCAAAAGTCCAGCAGTGAGAGTGTAACTGAGTATGTGATACGAGCAGAGACAATAATCACAGCCCTGAGGAATGCTGGTGAAACATTGAGTGATGGGCTATTGGTAGCAATGGTTTTGAAGGGACTGCCAGAATCGTTCAAACCGTTTGCTATTCATGTCACACAAAGTGAAGTTGAAGTGACTTTTGCTGAATTTAAAACTAAACTGCGAAGCTTTGAAGACACAGAGAAAATGCGCGCCACAGCGTCAGATGACAACATCATGAAAGCACGTGCACGACTGAGCGACAATCCCACGTTTGAAAAATCGAATGACCGTGGGGCCGGCAATGCAGACATAGTGTGTTTCAGATGCGGACTAAAAGGACACAAAGCCAGGACGTGTCAGCGCAAGCAGTGGTGTAGCGAGTGTAAAAGCACCACCCATCGGGACTCAACATGCAGACGGAAACGGCGGCAAGACAATGCACGGAAAGTTTCCAAGGAGTGGGGTAGCAAAGACTACGCATTTCGGGTGAGCAGCGAGGATGCAGCGTTCCAGTCAGAGCATGGCAGCAACAAAAAGGGTCTGATGGTGGACACAGGGGCAACTTCGCATATTGTCACAGATATAACGAAGTTCAGGAGATTCGACGACAGTTTCCAGCCCAAGTCACACTACGTAGAGTT
Organism: Pundamilia nyererei; assembly: GCF_000239375.1. Classification (NCBI taxonomy): domain Eukaryota; kingdom Metazoa; phylum Chordata; class Actinopteri; order Cichliformes; family Cichlidae; genus Pundamilia; species Pundamilia nyererei. The sequence goes on from NW_005187954.1 coordinate 86,085, forward strand.
GGCTGACGGCACAAAGTGCACTGGAGTTGCAGAGCAAAGAGGGGAGGCAGAGTTTTGCTTGATGGACAGCAGGGGGCAGTGCCACAAAACAACCTTGAAACAGGCACTGTACATCCCATCATATCCACAAGACATCTTCTCTGTGAAAGCAGCTACCTCAAATGGGGCAACTATGATCTTCAAGCAAGGAAAAGACAC
>NW_005187954.1:86538-93358 GCF_000239375.1 Pundamilia nyererei
AAGTTTGTTCAAACTAGAAACAGGGACCCTGATGCACGAGCCAAAACCGCCTTAGAGCTGGTACACACAGACCTAGCTGGTCCAGTAGACCCAGAGTCCAGAGATGGATATAGATTTGCACTATCATTCACTGATGACTATTCCAGTGCAGTGTTTGTGTATTTTCTGAAAAACAAGAGTGACACAGCATTGTCAGACCTGATAAATGTATCAGGTCTGACAATGGAACAGAGTTTATGGGAAATGAGTATCAGGCACTCCTTAGCAAAAATGGAATCAGGCATGAGACCTCAGCACCATACTCACCACACCAAAATGGTACTGCAGAACGCAATTGGCGCACTCTTTTTGATATGGCCAGGTGTGTATTTATTCCTCCCTAGAATATCGTCGGCGAAGTGTGCCATGCACGTTAGATTTTACTGCGCATTTTCATACCTCTGCCAACATGAACAAAATCAACCTTTTGGGATTTACTTACGTGGATGATTAAGCACGCATCAAGACGTTTTTTTATTAAAAATTTTAAAATGTTAGCAGGGCTGGTTGACCTCTGATGACCTCTAGAAATTTTTATTAATATCTTTAAAATGATAGTAGCACAAACGAAAATTTTTGCAGCACAAACGTAGCACAAACGTTTGATACCACTTTTGTTGGATTTGAAGAAGGTGGGGGGGCCAACTTCACTCACATAGAGGCAGCTTGTGCATTAGCTAATTATGCTACAATCGAGTCAGAGATGATAATGACGCATGGAAAGGCTCACATAGAGTTCAAACTGAACACCTCCTGGTATGAAGGGGAGGAGGAGCAGCTGTGGATGAAGCCAGAGTCCTTGAAGTTGCATCAGGAGTTTAACCAGAACAGAAAACCAATTTTGAGGAGGGCGCTGAGTGGACGCACCAGTTTGTAGCATAGCAGTGATGCTTCTATCAGAAACATGCTGCTTCTCCTTCATCCTCCTCTCATTGATCTGAATCAGCTGTTTTCACAGAGAAACGCTGCACAAATCCTTCACTCCACTATTTCTGTCAGCAGAGGACTCGCTCTATCATGGCTGCTGCTCCTTTTTCACTCATTTGTGCTTTGAATCCAATCTGTTTCTCATCATCACCATGAACAGGCTGCTCATCAATCAGCACATAACCTGGAGATCACCTGCACACCTTTCCACTCCCATCCAGAAATCGTGGCTATCGTCACCTCCTGCATTAAGTAACATGCAAGAAAACAGTCCACCTTAAAAGCTGCTGCTAGCTGCTGCTTTCACACATTAATGAGTGAAAATAACAGGCAGCAGATCAAAGGTCATCACAATGTGTTTTCTCTTCCACTCGCTGACCTTTAACCTCTGACCTCACCTGCTGAAGAGAACTTTTCTTCTTCTGTTTGATAGAAGAATCAAACAGTGGTGTCAAAATAATCCATCAGTCTGTTTTGGCCCTGATCTCTTAAATTTACTGCACTACACTCTTTATGGAAACACATCATTTCCTGTGTGCATTTCAAAATAAAAGCACTCTAACATGTCAGTGGACACAAACATTTGATTTCTAAGGGTCCGCGTGGTCACAGTGATGTAAATGTAATCAGACGGTGAGCGCGAGGGATTGTGCAGACGCCAGTGTTTTCCTTTTTTGTTACCGGGCAAATTTCAAGCGGACTTCTTTGAAGTCCTCATGTGGATTACTCCGGCCATCCGCTTACCAAAGACCTTTTATCCTGCTTTGGTAGCTTTAGTTTTAAACAACACATAAACTTCCCTGTTCACACCAAGGGCCATACTTTGGACCTAGTCTGCTGCTCCGGCCTTCCTCATTCAAACTGCACAGCCGACGAGCTACCAATCTTTGATTATCTGCTTCTCTCCTTTAATGTCCAAATGGCCTTCTCCATAATCAAGAACTCCTGCTCCATTTCTTTCTAGAATACCAAGAAAACAAATCTTGATATCCTTTCTTCTGCGTTTTCTAGTTGTCTCTCTCTCAGCAACCTGTCTACTCTAGATGATCTTATAATAATCATAGCCTTAGTAGTATTTTGAACTCTCTCGCTCTACTAAAAACTAGACTTGTATCCTTTTCTAACTCAGCACCTTGGTACACTTCTGAACTCTGACTTTTGAAAGCTAAAGTCAGACGACTAGAGCACCTTCAAAAGGAAACTGGCCTTACTATTCATAAGGAAATGTTTAATAATCATGTTCTGTTTTATAAGGAGTGTATTAGCCAAACTAAATCTGCCTATTACTCCACCATTGTCTGTTCAAGCGAGGATTCTACTAAGACACTGTTCTCACTATTAAACTCTTTTCCCAGGCTGCCTGACTTTCTACTCGATCGTCCCTACTCGTCTAACTTCCGTGATTCTCTAATGCTATTCTTCACTGAAAAAAATTAAAAATAAAATACACCAAGACCTGGCTCCTGATGTTCCATTTAGCTCCTCCACCCCAACCCCACCCCCATTACGTTGCCTTTCTGCCTTCCAACTTCCCTCTGTCACTGATATCTCTGATCTCATCTGCAAATCAAAGTCCTATTCCTGTCACCTTGACCCCCTTCCTACAGTCCTAGTCAAGGCCTGTCTACCCTCTCTCCTTCCCCTAATATCTGCCATTATCCATTCTTCACTCACCTCTGGAACTGTTCCTGCCTCTTTCAAAGTTGCTGCAATCACATCAATACAGAAAAAAACAGATGTAGATCCCAACACCTTTAATAACTTTCGTCCCGTCTCCAATCTACCATTTCTCTCAAAAATTATTGAAAAAATGGTTGCTTCACAAGTTCATCTACAACAACAATAACCTTTACGGACAGTTCCAGTCTGGTTTTCGTCCTTCTCATAGCACCAAAACTGCTCTTATAAAAATAACGAATTACCTTCTTATGACAGCTGTCTCCTCTCCATCCTTATTCTCCTCGATTTGAGTGCAGCCTTTGACACCGTCTCTAACTTCATCCTTCTCAGCTTCTACAGCCTCTATTGGGGTGCTTCAGGGATCTGTCCTTGGGCCCCTCCTTTTCATTATTTACCTCCTCCCACTTGGACACATTTTCAGTAAATATAATATTCAGTTCCAATGTTATGCCGACGACACTCAGCTTTACCTGTCCACCAAACCCAACTCTACTCTCCCTCCACCCTCCCTCACCCTCTGCTTAGCCAAACTTTCTTAAACTTGGACTTCTTCTTCATTCCAATGAGATTTACATTTCAGGGAGTTCCCCTGGAAAAAGAGCCATTTTGAAAGCTGTTTGCTGACTTCATCAATAATCTGCTTCAATCATCCAGATGAGAATCCTGAGAATGGAGCAGCCCTGATAGCAGCTCATAGGATCACAGTGTTTTTCATTCAGCTGACTGATAATACCTAACCTAACACCTAATAGTAGGTATTATTTAGGTATTGTATATATGTATATGTATACGCCTTTAGGACTTTTGGGTGACCAAACTGTAATGGAATGTCACCTATAGCATCTACATCTATATTGTCAGCATCTATATTAACAGCCTAATGTGTGCAGCTTTTTAGATTCACCTAGGAGAGCCTGGCGGTGTCATGGCTCGGCTGTGTGGCAGGCAGGATGAGGACCCAATCGCAAAACTCACAGACTCAGGGGATAAACTCAAAAAACAGCTTTATTGCTGAAGAGGCAGAACGTAGGAAAATACAAAACTAAACCGGGAAAAGTAAACTAACACTCGGAGAGAGACACAGGGAAATCCACGCAGCATGAGGGAGAACGCGACACAGAACTGAGGGAGACGCAGACATAAATACACAGAGGGTTAACGAGCGGAGTGGGAGCACATGGGGAACACAGGTGACACTGATAATATTCACGAGACATGGCAGGAGTGAACGCCAACACTGATGGGAGACGGGCAAAGTAAAACAGGAAGTACAGAGATTCAGACAGGAGGAGCGAGAGAGCATGGGCATAGTACGCTGGGGAAACATGGAATGAAACACGAGGGGAGACGAGGGCTCACAGATACATAGAGGGGCACACAGGGGATAAAAGTCACAAGGGGAAAACACATAAGGAACAACGTAACAGATCAACCCAGGAAGCATGGCTTAAATAAGGAACAAAATACAAAAATACATGAAAACTGAGAATACTGGGCCAACATGGCCCAGGACCATGACAGGCGGTCAGCAGAGGCTGAGTTGGGGAAATGCAAAAATATCTTCCACATGTGAAGGATTAAGGTACAGACAGAAGGATCGGAGCTAGTAATGATACCCTATAATATTGTTTTTAAGATTTTTTAAAGTAATTTTGTGCAGGGAGAGTAGAGAGTTCTGTGCTTTTTTATATCTATATGTTTTTCTAAAGTTTTATTAATAAAAGGATTAGCCAAGACTATACGGTTAATAAAGGTACTGACCGGTAAAACAGATCTTCCATCACATTAGTTTGACTATGAGTTTGATATTTGCTGTGAATACTAACAGCTGCATGAGCTCTAAAAATCACTAATAAACACAAACAAAACAGAAAACACTAAAAAAACAAAAGTTCTGGAGGGGAAATCCTGTCCTTGGAGGTGCTGGAAAGTCTGATCACCTGATAATGGTAGGCAATCTTGTAAGTTAATTTTAATTGAATTTTAATTTAATTTTTATTGATTGTAGGAGTGCTTGGACTGCCCACCTTGTTGTTTGCATTTTATATTAAAAAAACAAGCAAACAAACAAAAACAGGACTCTATGGATAAATTATTATGTGGACAAGACGATCAATACAAACCCAGCATGACCACACAAGGAAACTTCCTAATACCTAATCATAACCTAATTGTAACCCAGACACTAAAACCATAATTTAAGTCTGAAAAATGCCTTCAAACCCCCCCACCACACACACACACACACACACACACACACAAACCTTTGACTTTGAGCAGCACAATTTTGTGTCTCCAAATTCTGTGTGTGCGGTTGTCATCCCTGTTGCTGACTTCACAGCTGTATTCTCCATTGTCATCATCTGTGGGGTGTTTCAGGGTCAGACTGAGGTCTCCAGTTTTCAGCAGGTCTTCATTCATCTTAGTTCGGTCTCTGTAAACCTCGTCCTGTTCTTCAAGCTTGTCAGAGCCGTTCTCATACACGTGGACCATCATTTCATCAGATTGCCACGCAACTACAACATCTTTGGGCAGGTTTTTTGTAGTTTTAAATGGCAGACAAACAGACTCCATCCCCTCCTCCACCTCCACCTGACAGACTGAAAGAACAAGAAACAGAACGTGAGCTGTACAGACAGCAGCAGATTTTCATGGTTGTAGAAAAAAGCTGAAAGAAAGATCAGAGGAGAAAGGAACAGGGGACTGAAATCTTTCAATTCAATGCTCAGTCACTCAACCAATGTGATTATTTTAAGTTAATTTGGCCACAGAAACTAGATCAATGTAGTTTTATATCAATTCTATTTAACTTTACTTATAATGCATTATATCACAACAACATTGGCCTCAAGGTGCGTCATACTGCAAGGTAAAGACCCAACAATAATACAAAGAAAGCAGAGAAAACCCAACATCTACATGATCTATATTTTACATTTTTTCAGTCTAACAGAACAATTAAAGTGAAATTTGCCCTCATTTTACTGTTTAACTGTTTGTCTCTAATACAGAACTGTGAGCACTGTTTTCTGCCGTCACCCTGTGACCTCTCTCAGAGCTTCTCTCACTGACCTTTAACTATGTGATTGTCTTCCTTTCAATATGCATGTATGACCTGATACTACTTTGGCCCCATCACACCAGATCAACAAACCACAGCTAGATACTCTTCTCAGCCCCTTTCTACTACACCTAACCTAACTAGAAAATGCTATATGTCTAATACTCAAACACAGAACAGGAGGCTTAATGCAGTAAGCCAAAGGAATACAGAAAGTTTAAATGTTTGCAAAGCAGGGAAACCAAAATATAAAAATGTGATGATCAACAGGAAAAGCTGATGTAGAGCACAGAGGACGGAGATGACAAAGGCCAAGAAAAGAGGTGAGGTTATAAACATACACAAGTAATTAGACAGATAGGAAACACCAGGGAACACAACTGGAACTAGTCGGGGAACAAGACTGGAAAAGTACAACTGAACAATAAACACAGCCAAAGGTTACCAAAATAAAACAGAAAAAAGTATAACGGAAATACTTAACACAGAAGATGACGTAGAAGGACACATGAAGAAGGCAGAAAACTAAACTAAGAGTACAAACAACAACCCCAGCAACACAAATGCACACACTCATTTCTCCACAGTGTTCTGTTACTATTCAAAACAAAGAGACATAATTAGCAAAAATAATCTTCACTGTTGGCAACACTATTACAGATCCAGATGGTAAATTTATATTCATGTATTCAAAATTTGGATCTGAGTATTGCTAGTATACATGGACCAAATGCTGATGACCATCCTTTTTTCATACATTCTGTTCTTTGCAGTAACACCACACTTGTAATAAGAGAAGACTTAAATCTGCTATTTAATCCAGAAAATGACAGTATAGCAGTGAGTGAAAGGATCTGGCAGTGTAAAGATATTCGTTTAACAGTACATGAATGATTTCCGTCTTTGTGATGCTTGCCATTCACAGCACCCCACTCTCAGGGTTTACACCATCTTTACACCTTCTTTAAAACCCCAGGTCCAGATGGTTTTCCAGCAGTTTTATGAAGAATTTTGACCTACACAAATATCTACTCAGATCCAGCTACTGCCCGATTCCACTCACAAAAAATAGGCCTTAAAATACTCTGCTAAACCCTTGCCAGAAGACTGGTT
>NW_005187954.1:94684-96405 GCF_000239375.1 Pundamilia nyererei
TCCACTCCACTTTAGCATCATGAGGCAACTCAAGTGTGGTTTCACAGGGCAGTTGGACAGACATCTCCCCTGAATCCACGGCCACCTGGTAAACTGAGAGAAAAAAGAAGCATTTATAAATGGTACAGACAGGAACAGCAGCAGTGATGGTAACAGGACCTCCCCTCCTTGTTTCATGACTCAGATTTGTGACATTTCCATGTGTGTTCACTTTGATGGTTCTGGTAAAAAGCATGGATGACGTTATTCTGACTGAGATGTGAGTGCTAACAAAATAGATATATTTGAACTGACTTAGCCTTCACAGTATGCTAGCTAAATGCTAAATAAACATTATGAAAACCTCATGAAAGTCTCATGGATGATGTGGACTCTCACAGTTCAGCTTCTGTGAGCTTTTACAGTGACCTTTGACCTGTATCTACAGCACTGACCTCTGACATTGAGCACCACTTGTTTCTTCAGCAGGATGTGTTCCTCCCTGTCATAAAGGGTGCAGGTGTAGCTGTTTGTGATTGTGGGGTATCTCAGGGTCAGACTGAGGTCTCCAGTCCTCAGCGCATCTTTATTCATCTCTGTTCGGCCTCTGTACACCTGATCCTGTTTCTCTGGCTTAGTCGAGCCATCCTGATACACATGGACCTTCCTGTAAGCGTCTCTCCACTCCACTTTAGCACCTTCACGTAACTTAAGTGTGGTTCTACAGTCCAACAGGACAGACTCCACCCCTGAATCCACCACCACCTGGGGGACTGAGAAGACAACACAGCAAGTGTAAGTGGAACAGACTGCAACAGCAGCATGTTAGGGTTTAAAAATTATTACATTGTTTATAAAACTATTAAATAAAGCTGTTTTTATTATTTTAATATATACACAATGCAAATGTGCTCATAAACATTTTGGCCCTCCGTGTTTGAGGGTTGAGAGCTTCATCCAGCACTACTGTCTGGATTTGAAATATTGAAAGAAGAAGCAGAGTGCTTACATACACATGATAAAGGATAGAATAGTCTCTGGGTCAGAATGTCCAAACAAGTTGTCATGAACTAGATTTTAGGATCTAGGATAATATTAAATGCCGTATTTTCCGAACCATAAGGCGCATTAAGTGAAACCAAACAGTTAGATATCAAACTTTACTCAACTCATTCTTCTTGCTTCTGCTACTTCTGTACCATTGATTCATTACATTGATTGTATGTTTGTGTGGTGATTACATTATTGATCTTTGTAAAGAGGCAAATGATAAGGCTGCGTCAGATTTTTTTGAGTTATTATTTGGTAAAGGATTTTATCCTTTAATTATAAAGCCGAGTAGAATAACAGATAAATCAGAAACACTAATTGATCATATTTGAATTAATAGTTTGGAGAGTAATATTATGAGTGGCCTCATCATAAATGATATAAGCAATCATCTACCAGTCTTTTTTACTTTTGATTTAAATATGAAAAGAAAGGAAGAGGTTGGTTTCGTGAGTTATAGAAGGTTAAGAAATAACGAGGCAATTAAAGAGTTTAGACAAGATCTCATGGAAGTGGACTGGAAGGAGGTTTATGTTACTGAGGTCAACGTTGCATATGGAGCATTTTTAAATACTTACTTGGCCTGTATGATAAACATTGTCCACTGGTATCATTTAAGTATAAGAAAAAGAATAAGAATATGAAACCTTGGATAACTAAGGGTCTTGCAAATGCGTGTAAAAAGAAAAATA
>NW_005187954.1:109803-114053 GCF_000239375.1 Pundamilia nyererei
GTAACCCCTACCCCAGCACCTGGCATCCATAATCTGAGTTATAGTATAAGCTGGCACACCATCAAGGACCTGGGTGGATGGTTGACCGTTGTACAAATGTTGGACATCTGTTTTTTGTTTTTTGGGGGGCGTTTCTGCTAATGAGAAAACACACTTTCCTGTTGTAAAGTACCTCTTAAATGCTTTCCCACACTTAACCCCTTCTCAGAGGACTGCAGAACAAAGTATCTCATCAGGGAAAATGTGTTTTTTTCAGGTAAAATTGTTTTGTTTTTTTTAATCATTTGGGTGATAAGTAGTTCTGAATATTTGTGTTGTTTTTTACTCAGGTTATGTGTCATGCACTGTGAGTGGCAGGAGGGATTGGAGAGCCCAATACGCAGAAACAAACAAAAAACAAGGAGCCAAAATCAGGGAACAAGAGTCCACACAGAGCGTCTACAAAGGCCCTGAAGGCCCAGAAGCAGTTCACACATAGTTTAGGGGAAAGCAAGCAATTCAGGGCTGACTCAATGGTTGACAGCACAACAGTAACTCAGGGGGCTGACCTGGAGCTCGACAGCCCCATAGTCCAAGACAGAGCTGTCAGGAGGCTAACAGGTGAGGAGAGATGCCGTGAGGAGAGATGCCGTGTGGAAAACTGTGGTGGCCATGCGGTTCAGGAGGCCTTCCATGATGGCAGGACACCCAGCCGATGGCCAGGAAAGTGCTATCCTCTATGCTGTTGCATGCAGGAGCAGCAGGTTGACGGCCACATATAGCAACAGACCTAAACTGATCACAAGGCCAGTAATGTTGTGGGGATGGAGCTGGACTCCGTTAGGGTGGTGTCTGAGAGGCAGATGTTTTCCAAGATGAGGACAATCATGGATAACACCTCCCACCCACTCCATGATGTACTAGCTATTCACAGGAGCACGTTCAGTGAGAGACCAAAGAGCAGCACAGAATGACACAGGAAATCTTTTCTGCCTGTGGTCATCTCCCTGTACAACTCATCCATCTAACACACTGTAAACACTGCAATAGTTACACCCTTATTACACACATTCTTTTCTACTCTGTTAATCCTTGATATTTATAATTGAGTGATCTGTATATATTAATGCTATTTCTTAAATGTGTAAAATCTATAACATAATGTATTGTTTGGAGTTTAGTCTGTTACTGTTACTATTTTTACCATTTCTTCTTGGAGCAACTGTAACCCACATCATTTCCTTAGGGAACACTTAGAGTCCCCCGAGAGCAGCCATTTGGCTTTTCCACTCTCATGTAGCTGGGAAGAAGGCAAGAAAAGAACAGTTGCTTTGGACACAACCCTCCACACCGAGCCCTGGAAAAAGAGCCATGTGTCAGGTCAAACACAAATGCAAGAACAATCATGCCACTGTGCGATGTGTTCGCTGCTACAGATACACATGTGGTAAATGCAGACTACAGATACCATGGCAGTGCCAGGATTGTGAGTGATTGCTGAAAATGTTGAAATGTACTCACTCACTTTTTATTATTATTTGTAAATATGTGTACAAATGGTTGGTTTTTTGTACTGTTTTTATCAATAAATCTCAGCAACAAAGGACATACACCCATGTGTGTTGATTTCTCCCTAAGATGGCAAACTGAAACACTCCAAGTTGGTGACTTTTGGAGATTTATTTCCCTGGATGATTGAGAATGCATCAAGACGAACACAAAAGGAAGTTCACAGCTTTTAGCAGCTCCCCCACCCCCTCAATCACACACACCCACTCCCCTCCCTCCAGAATTCTCAGGTAACAACCTAATTTACATATGAATGACTAGCCAATTTAGCTTCCACTTGGTTGAAGCTAAAGCCTAGCTAAACACCTACCAGTCATTTGGCTGGAAGGCAGGTTTTAAAGGTAGAAAGGTAGAAGGCTGGGCACTGCTGCTCTCGGGGGACTGTATTAATAAAGTATTCTGATTCGGATTGGTTCAGGATGACCTGCCATTATCCAATCACACATCTGCTTACCTGGATCTTTTGCTCGTTTCTCCTCCTCCTCTTTTCTCTTTTTTCTAAACTGATGACCTGATGGCTTTGAACTTTTCTTGTCCATCTTGGTTTTCAGTTTGCACTCCAGTATGAACACAAATCCCCCAACTCGAGGATCACCACAACATGACCTAACACACCTACACTTTAGTTCACAGATTAACTTTGTCTAATTTCTCTGATTTCACACAACCCAGAATTCAAATCATGAATACATAATGGGCTTGGATTTACAACATTATGAATGAAATGTGCTCTGTTTGGAAGCAGCAGGGCTCTCCTCCCCTTTCGACGGGTTGTGTGTGAGACTTTAAATCATCAAACTGTAAATTATAATAAATTTTAAATTGTTATTGATTCCTTTACCCCGAGTCGTAAAGTGTGTATTTATTTTCCTACTTCTCTTATATATATTGTTTGTTTACTTGCACTGCTGTAACTGGAGCCTCGTCGTCTCGGCTCTCTATATGCTGGACTGTATGAAGCAGAGATGACAATAAAGTTTACTTTGACTTCAGCAGCGAGCAGGCGCACCGAGGGCTCTTGCGCTCACTTCTCACGTACAGAATTTCGAAAACATCGGTGCAAATTATAAGTCTGTATTATAATGTCTGGTGTTTTCGTGTTTGTTGTTTTGTTTTTATTTTGCTTTATTTTGCGAGTTGGTTATTAGATGCCGCTCCAGCCAGCCACTGCCCCGCCCTCTTCTCCTCCCCGTGCCGCAAGCAGCAGGCGCGCCTCACAAACGGAGGGCGCCCTTACTCCCAGGAAATAGGCGATAGAAAACCGATCGGAGCCTATGACATTCCCAATCATGTCGGGGCAGCATGAGTACGAGCAACTTTTTTGCTGATGCCCATGATGCTGCTCCCACCACAGAAACTGATCAGTCTATTGATCACACAATATTCCATCAATAGAATTGATTTGACTTTGATTTGTGTAACAAAGTGATTTCCACGTCTCCTTCATGATGTGACAGTGTCAAAGGTTCTGTATATGTAAGCCATACTTGTGATATCATTATTATTATGTTTTAACATTAGGCTCTTTTATTGTTTTCTACATAGAGCGGTTTCCATCCTGGGGCATAGCGCTCCCAATTATTCTGGTTCTCGTTGTTTCTGGAGGTCTGTTATTTTATTTCATGTCAGGTGAGTCCCTCTTACATTACCCATAACACTGACGCTTAGCAGGTATCCTTCCAGATTTTGGTTACGTAGGTAGCTTCAGGGTTAATCCTGGGTTTTCTGTGCTATGAAGGTGGTTCATTTTTTAACAGGGAAAATCGCCATGGTAACATATGCTGTGAATCTCCAAAAGTTGATTCTGTTCATCTGGACGTTGAGTTTTGTGGGAGAAACATTTCGTCACTCATCCAAGTGACTTCTCTGCTGGGGAAATACATTTGACTAAAACCCCTAAATGACATGCAAACTGTGCGTTGCATTGTTACAGGAATGTCAGTGCAACAAGTTGAGGACTCGTATAAACATGTATAAACCCCGCCCCTTTCATGTGAACTTGCAGGAGAAACTCTGGGTTAACTTAAATGATTCATGTGACCTTCTATCAGAATCGCAATGATGGACTAAGTGAATCCAGGTAACAGAAAGATATTCTGGGCATGTTGAACTGTTTTTGTAGTTTAGTGCCAGAAGCTGAAAGAGTTGAGAGTTACAAACAGCTGATACAGAGAGCTGAAGAGAAACTTCCAGGTTTGTTCCAGAAGTCAGAAAACCTCCTTCAGACTCAGTCATTGATCAGTGAAACAGCTCCACAACATGACTTTACTAAACAGCTTACACCTTTCATAAAGTCTCGCAAGAGTCAGCTTTCTATAGATATAAACAAAATGGAAATGTACTGATACGTGATCAGAATTACAATATTTCTGACTGCCTGATTCAAAATGAATCGAATTGTCGATCGAATCAATTCTGAAAATCAGTGACGATACCCAGCCCTAATCATGTTGTCCTTTGCTATTCTCTCAATTTACCAGGTGGAGGTGAAATCGGGGGTGGAGTCTGTCCAGTTGCCCTGCAAAACCACAGTTAACCTGCCCGAAGACGCTAAAGTGGAGTAGAAGGACAACGATTACAGGACGGTCCATGTGTATCAGAACGGCTCTGACCAGCCTGAAGAACAGCACAAGGATTATAAAGGCCGAACAAAGATGAAGAGAAACCTGCTGGAACCTGGAGACCTCAGTCTGACCCTGAAA
>NW_005187954.1:116673-118356 GCF_000239375.1 Pundamilia nyererei
AAACAAACTGGGTTGTCAGCCCTGGCACTGCATTACCATATTGAGCTTCAGTCAGAGGAAGTCACGGTTGCCAAAAACGTTTTGAAGCTCAAGAGTGAGGCTGGTGTCATTCCAAATATGTTAACATTGTACAATCTTCTGAATAATCAGATCTTCTCCACACTGAAAACTGCTATTCAGGTTGCCCTAACAAACCCAGTTAGCAGCTGTAGCTGTGAGAGGTCTTTTAGTGTCTTGAGTCAGCTCCATACCTGGCTGAGAAGGACCATGGGTCAAAGCTGACTCCAGCACCTGGCTGTGATGTCAGTTGAGAAAGAGATGCTTGAGAGACTTGACCACCAAAATGTGATAGACAGATTTACCAACCTCAAGGTGCGGCGACATAGGATAAAAGAAAAGAAAAAATCTGCAGGACCATAGAAGTATCTGCAGTAAACATCTTTTCATACCATAGGCCAAGGTGTCTCAGTTTTTCTAATGTATTAATAATATTTTGCACATTTCAAGGACTCTTCTATTTTTGGAGTCTTTTTTCATATATCTGTATTGTATTATACACACACTTTAAAAGTGAATCTCTGTCCAAAAAATGCACTCAGTTTACTTCTTACTCACTATGAGCATCATTCATTATTCTCCCGCAGTAAATAAGGTTAGGATATGTATTGTTTTATTCCAATCCATTCTTCTTTAGCAGCATTTAAATAACCTTTATCAGATTTGATGGTTTTGTTACAGACTTTAAAAAAAGTGTTTTGCTTTTCTTTCACAAATGTGGGATTAAATTGTTAAAATGTACAAAACAGTGATGTCATGTTTTGTGACGAGGACCCAGGCACAGAGAGACTTGATGAATTTAAGAATCTTATGATTTAAGAAAGAAATTTGCAGACTTGCACAGAGATGGTAAAATTATTATGACTGAAAATGGAGATGAAGACAACAGACGATGAGGAACAGAGGGAACTCGGGACAACTGGAGACATTTAAGGATGCAGGGACTGACAGAGACATCTCATCGTGGCGAGTAAAGTTTATCTTGCCTGGATGGGCAGCTCTCTGGGTGCTCAGCACCCCCAAAGCTCTGATCCTAGAATCGCCCCTGGCGTCCAGTGCTACATAGACTGCCGCGATTATTACAGTACTTAGCTCTCTAGGCAACACTAGTGCTGTTGTTACACCAACCTTTGTGCACGTAGATGTAGAGTCCCCCTCCTCTGTTCGGTTTCACTTCCCGTAAACAGAAAGTAAACTTTGTGCGTGGGCGTGTTTGGAGCTGCAGGTGTGTCCAGGTGTGGGTTAGTTGGATCAGCAGAGGATTTAACGGGACTTTGTGTCGGTTTGAGTTGTTTTTAAAGGAAGATGAAGACGCTGGTGGTGCTCCTGCTCCTCGTGAACGGTAAGAAAGTCTCTGTTAACCTGCAGCAGCTCGCAGACAGTCCTCTGTGAGCAGAAGTGCTGCACTCAGGTGCAGCTCGCGCCTCTGCCGTGAGTGTTGGAAATACAGATTTAATGATGAGACTTTAATAGTAAAAGTATGAGGGAAGGTTAGAAACAGACCAGACTAACAGACTGTGGACTTTGTAGTCACAGATTCCCGTATGGCAGAGCTAGTTAGCCATGCTAAAGTAGCCTCGTGTCTGCGCTGCTTCCAGTGTTCTGGAAAAACGTCCTACTTTGTCA